>NW_015558571.1:127576-138438 GCF_001515605.1 Sinocyclocheilus anshuiensis | reverse complement strand
TCTCTCTCTCTCTCTGGAAGGAGTTTGGGAGTGTATGGAGCTGAAGGCTGCATCCCACTTCACAACTTCCACAACCCACGACTTTTACACACATAAGGGTGATACTTTACGGCCTTAATGTTTCAAAAACATAGGTAAAAAATATGAATAACGGAAAGAGACACCTCGTTCGCAGGTTTGAATATATTATTTGAAGTTTGAAGGCATCTGCGGGAGGCCTACTGAGTGCGCAGAGCATGTGGTGTGTTAAAAAAGGCACTCAGTTCTCGTCTAAAGTATATAATGAGAAGTTCAAAGCAATAATTAAATTGCAACAACAGTACAATACAAGTGTTTTGCATAAGCGAGAAACTTCATTAAAATGATGCATGTAAAGAAAGTCAACCAAACCTGAAATGCCCACTGCTAAAGTAGACAAAAAACGTTATGCATAAGTGTTGCGGCCCAATCCTACATTGCATTTAATATCTTTATATGCAATTATCTTTATGTTTAATAGTGTGTACCATTGACAAATTTGTGCATTAATTTCTTAAAGATGCAAATAGCATGGCAGTTCTAAAAAATGTACGACTTCAACGTGAGGCATGTATATTGCTAACTAACATAGGAGTATTTTTTTTTCTCCAAAAAAACGTGAAACGTAGCATTTGATTTTTACAAAGCATTTGGTTTTAGCACTGGCTCTTCTGAATGAAACGCATGAGTTCCATGCCATTTAAGAACAGGCTACATTTTATCACATTGCAGCTAGTGTTTACTAGATGCGCGCCAGGTTCTTCTCAGAGCATCAGGCTTCCGCATAAGTAGGCCAAACGTGGAAGTACTCCGTGTCTAGGACAAAGGCTATTATTCGGCCATGCATTCACTAAAGTCTCTTTTCTGAATTTCAACATCCAGAGCAAAATCACAGTCAGCAACCTCCCGACAATCCCATAGATTGATGATGTAAACCGACCAATGGCACTGATGCTGAGGCATGGCGGGCTGTTATTTGGTGAGTGAATGTTAGTAGGGGGAGAGCGCCCTCTCCAATGATGGTCCAAGCTCGGGGTCACGTGCTGCCCCCCTCCTTCCCCATTCATCAGGGGTGGACTGTGTTGTCTTTTCAATTCATTTATCTGCAGGAATGATTGCGACTATCAGTCTGAAGCTCACCGCCTGACTGAGGAGGTGAAAGTTGCGCCACAGGAAGATAAACCGCAAAAGACAATATTGCACATGATTTGCGTACGCATCGGATGAGCAGGAGAAGGAAATTCCTCTCCACTAAAAGTAAATAGGAATAGGGGATCGGAGTTTGCCTTGCACAGACTTAAGTCAGAGAAATATCAAGCAGAGACAGTTGTTAGAGATTCTTCCTCTCTCAGTCTCCTCCGCTGCAGACTGAAGATGCTCTTGGACGCAGGACCACAGTATCCCACCATTGGAGTGACTACTTTCGGCTCCACCAGGCATCACTCAACAGGCGAAGTTACAGACAGAGAAGTGGCGTTGGGTATCAATCCGTTCGCCGACGGTATGGGCGCTTTCAAAATCAACCACAGCGCCCACGACCTCGGCTCTGGGCAAACGGCGTTTTCCTCGCAAGCGCCCGGCTACGCCGCCGCCGCTGCCCTGGGACACCATCATCACCCCACTCATGTCAGCTCGTACTCCACCGCCGCCTTCAACTCCACTCGGGACTTTCTCTTTCGCAATCGGGGCTTCGGAGACGCCACGAGCGCGCAGCACAGTCTGTTCGCCTCCGCAGCAGGAAGTTTCGCCGGACCACATGGACACTCTGACGCCGCTGGGCACCTGCTCTTCCCGGGACTGCACGAGCAAGCGGCCACGCACGCGTCCTCCAACGTGGTGAACAGTCAGATGCGCCTGGGCTTCTCCGGGGACATGTACGGCAGGGCCGAGCAATACGGTCACGTCGCTAGCCCCAGGTCCGAGCACTACGCCTCGACTCAGCTGCACGGCTATGGCCGCTATATTACTGATATCATTTTGAATGTCCTATATGTTTTAATTAACGGACATAATATGCGAAGCAAATAATGCTAATATTTTTTTGTAATTGTTTCATTATTTTTTTATTTGCCCTATTAATAATTTTCATACCAAGCACAATTACGTGACGCAAATAATTTCTATTCGTTACATGTTGTATACTAACTAACAAATTACACGTGTAGTACAGTATAGTACTATCTAGAGTACAGTATCGTAGCAAAATAAAATAACGTAAACAATTTGGGCGACATTTAAATGGATATTGTTGTGAGTCGTGTTTCGTAGTGGAATATGGACAGGGACTTTTTTTTAACGCGTTTGTATTTGCTTATATCCATTTGCTCGATTTATGTATCTCCAAATGTGATAGATTTTATGTATAATTTATTTTTAATACATGTGCTAGACTCTTAAAATGCTTATTTTGAGAGATGTTTGCTCTGTTTTTTTTTTATTAGGTGAAAAACCTTTCAAGTGTGAGTTTGAAGGCTGTGACAGACGCTTTGCGAACAGCAGTGATCGTAAGAAACACATGCACGTCCATACCTCTGACAAGCCTTATCTCTGCAAAATGTGTGATAAATCCTACACACACCCCAGCTCCCTCCGGAAACACATGAAGGTAACAATAACATTGCAGTGCATTATTTTTTCCACCTACATTATTTAATGTTTTTTTTCTCCTTCCTTTTTTATTATTTAATTTACGTATGCTGATTTAAAAATAACGCTTTTTTATGTGTACTTCTATTTCTGACCTCATATGGATTTTTTTTAATGTGTTGAATAATGTTGTTATTTGCATCAAAATGATGTTATTAAATAAAAGCTAGCGCTGAATACCGACATAATCTGAACATAAAGCTAAATACAGCGTTACAGAATCTATATTATTGTCAGACGCAATCGGTTGGTACAGTTTGAGATAAGAAATTATGAGGCACGTATGAAAATATATTTTCATGCACACTGATTTATGTTTGTCTTCGACTCAGGTTCACGATTCGTCGACTCAAGGATCCCAACCCTCCCCGGCAGCCAGCTCCGGCTACGAGTCCTCCACGCCGCCCACCATCGTGTCCCCTCACAGGAAGATAAACCGCAAAAGACAATATTGCACATGATTTGCGTACGCATCGGATGAGCAGGAGAAGGAAATTCCTCTCCACTAAAAGTAAATAGGAATAGGGGATCGGAGTTTGCCTTGCACAGACTTAAGTCAGAGAAATATCAAGCAGAGACAGTTGTTAGAGATTCTTCCTCTCTCAGTCTCCTCCGCTGCAGACTGAAGATGCTCTTGGACGCAGGACCACAGTATCCCACCATTGGAGTGACTACTTTCGGCTCCACCAGGCATCACTCAACAGGCGAAGTTACAGACAGAGAAGTGGCGTTGGGTATCAATCCGTTCGCCGACGGTATGGGCGCTTTTAAAATCAACCATAGCTCCCACGATCTCGGCTCTGGGCAAACGGCGTTTTCCTCGCAAGCGCCCGGTTACGCCGCCGCTGCCGCCCTGGGACACCATCATCACCCCACTCATGTCAGCTCGTACTCCACCGCCGCCTTCAACTCCGCTCGGGACTTTCTCTTTCGCAATCGGGGCTTCGGAGACGCCACGAGCGCGCAGCACAGTCTGTTCGCCTCCGCCGCTGGAAGTTTCGCCGGACCACATGGACACTCTGACGCCGCTGGGCACCTGCTCTTCCCTTTTCAAAAGACTGCAGAATTAAGACTGCTTTGGAACCAAGACTCAAAAGTCAGCCTATTCTCGCGTGGACCTACATATTACACACAATGTGAAGAATCTGAGAGAGCAGTGCATGGACGGGGTGTGCAACGCTCTTGACAGCCTTTTTCCGATTTCTGTCCTCCATTTCTTTTGATATTTTTTTATTTCTTTTTCTTCTTTTTTTTTTCCTTCATATTTTCGGAAGACTGCACAGAGAACTCCAATTGCATGCTACCAACACGTCACAGCCTGTTTATTTTTTATTTGTTTGTACATAAAGATTTACCTAGTTTAAAATGTAATATTTTATTTTGTAAATAGTCATAATACAGTTTAAGGGAATTTGTGAAGAAAAAAAAAAAGTGGTCTCTATATATATGGAAAATGAGATGGTTTTACGAATATTGCGATTAATAGTCTTCACTGAAAATAATGTTATAGTTTATGTGTACCAAATGTGAATTACCCAGTATTACCACAGTCTACACGTTTACCTAAACGATTAGTATTAATGTGCTTTTGTATACAGTGCAACATTTCGCAGGAAGTTTCGCCGGACCACATGGACACTCTGACGCCGCTGGGCACCTGCTCTTCCAGGGACTGCACGAGCAAGCGGCCACGCACGCGTCCTCCAACGTGGTGAACAGTCAGATGCGCCTGGGCTTCTCCGGGGACATGTACGGCAGGGCCGAGCAATACGGTCACGTCGCTAGCCCCAGGTCCGAGCACTACGCCTCGACTCAGCTGCACGGCTATGGCCCCATGAACATGAATATGGCTGCCCATCACGGGGCAGGGGCCTTCTTTCGGTACATGAGACAGCCCATTAAGCAAGAGCTCATCTGCAAATGGGTCGAACCGGAGCAGCTGACGAATCCGAAAAAGTCCTGCAACAAAACGTTCAGCACCATGCACGAGCTCGTGACCCACCTGTCGGTGGAGCACGTTGGGGGACCAGAGCAGTCGAATCACATTTGCGTTATTTAATGTCATGTCGATAAACCGTGTAGTGAAAGCCTGAAGCTCCGTGTCAATCTTGTTTATGTAAGTGATAAAATATAAAACTATCTGTCTATTGCATTGGCAATTGCAAGAAATGTATTGCTTGTATATAACTCAATTTTTCCATATTTATCCGCATGTACAGGACCGGTAACACATGTTAGAGATAATCGGTATTTATGGAAAATGCGTTCGTAGGGTATGTAAAATTTAGTTTACAAAACAATGTTTGGTTACTTTTTGTACAATATTAAAGAATTAAACGTACAACAAAAAATGCCTTCAATACGTTATTTCTCGACTGTGCTTTAAATAACTGAATTGGAGGTTGAGAAATACCAACAAGAAAACTTCAAGAGTAACCTATTTATTATTTCTATTTACTTATGCATTTATCATTTTGAAATAAACGGACTCTAAATTAAATCACTGCATAACTACAACAACAATAACCACTGGTGTTAACAAGATTTGGAATTTAACGCTTAAAAAATGTAAATGTGAATTACACAAATCAAAATGACATTTCAGTCCTAAATAAGTCCAGCGCCTGCTTTTATATTTTGCCCCACTAATTCAGCAGGAAGAATTAATTTAATTTCACTTTTGTACCCTTATTATTGTCAGAAAAAAAAAAAAAGAAAAGTCCCCAGAGTAACGTTTTAATGCAATAAACCGTTAAATCGTGACGAATGTACTTATCTACGATGTCTTACTTAAATAGTTTACATTACTTAACTCTCGTCACGGCCTTATATAATCATGCTTGTTTGGGACCAGTAGCGTATATGGTTGGAGTGAAGGTTTTTAGTCCAAGAAGAGAGTCACTGTTGGGCTTTGTTCTTGGTTGCAACTTGCTTGATCGCCCCATTAGTCACATCAAGATCATGAGCGTGCTTAATATCGCCAGTGCACGATTCTCACTGAGCGATTTTGCCAACTGCAAAAGATGCTGTTTGGATATTAAAATCTGCAAAATGATAAATCGTTTAACCATTGCGTATTTCTTCACGGCCAGAAAGTGCAAAGTTTTCCAGAATGAAAGATTGTCTACCTATGGAGGGAGGGGGCAATCTGAGCGCTCGTAAATCCAGGCAAGCACGCGGCCTGTACTATTATGAGTACTATGCATGCATGCAACTTTGTGTGTGTGTGTGTCTCAGATAACACAAGATCATTAGCATGTGCAAATTTAAACTGTGCCCCAAGGCTATGCAACTAATGAATCGAGCATTGCAGTTTTTTCTAATTCGTGGCCATTTGGATGTATTTTTGTTTTTAAATGTGATCCGACGACATGTTAGTTGCAAAGCGGTGCTTAGTCGCTTAAAGGAAAATGCAATATACGCTACAATGTTTACATGTTCCTCTTGGGGGTGTGCACAAGTGCAGGCAAGAGTGTAGACTGCCGTGCGCGTGAGAAATAGCCCACCGACAGGAGGAGATACTGACTTCGGGAAAATATAAACATATTGGCACATCAAACAGTAGGGGCGAATACGGAATGCATTATGTCGGAGGTGATTTTTTTTTCCGAAATATTTTCATATTCTCCTTCCACGGGTTATTAGGTTTTGAGATATGTGAATGGTGGTAATAGAATGAATTGTTCGACTCTATTTAACACTATCCATGGGCAAACGCTATTACAATGTGGCTATGTTAGATTATTTGATGGATATGAATGTCCGTGTTCATATAAAACTAATATATCCGTGCCTGTTTTTGTCAGTTTGCCCGTTGTGGTAACCCCAACATACAAATTAAATTTAAGACGAATTAGCTATTGAAAAAAATAATAAAAATCAATTTAGGTGTTACACACATAATATGTTTAATAACACCCCATTAAAGGCTATCTTTTTGCATTGTTTTGGAAATAGCACAACAATAGTTTAAGAACACCTTAATTAAATATTCTAACAGAATACAGAGGCTTATGAATTGTCACACGGAATAAATATTTGATGATTTTACGAAAAAAAAAAGATTTTTACAACATGCGCAGAACAAAAATATATGCATTAATAAATCTATTAAATATAAATCGTAGGCCTTGGCTACTGCTTGAAAACTGAAAGGGTTTCTCTGTGAACGCTCTTATACAAGAAGACCGAATATTTGCTTTTCGACGCCATCATCTAGCTTAACAGCGAATACAATTACCGTTTAATTTGAGTAAGACGTTTGTTTGCTCTAATTTTGACATGCAGTCTGAACGCAAAACGCAAAGTGCAATTCAAATCAATAAGTCAAAGCTTTTGAACATTAAACAAAAAAGCATTTGAACATAAAAAAAAAAATCACATTACTTTAACGTGGTGTAAATTTCATCAGGGAGTGAACCTTCATTTCATCCTTAGCCGTATTTTTTTCCTAAGCGTCTTGCTTGAGAACGAAAAAATGACAATGTGCTTTCCAACAAGTTACATAACAGTAAAGGCGAGCCTTGCGTAACTATTAACCTTAACCTGCACTTATGCAGTCCTAAATAACCGTTAGTTCCATGTTTTTAACGCTCCCAGTATGATTTCCATAGCCAAATACTGAGCTGCATTTAAATTGACTGCTGAACTTTCTGTGATTGTTGCACAGCTGTTGTGTAGAGATGGATGCATCGCTGTTCTTTCTCTGTAATCTAAAAGTAGCTGACAGTTTTCTCCTCTCATTCCTATGCGCTTGACCTTTCTCTGACTTCAGCGCTTTCTTGTTCGGGTGAACACGTTGCACTGAGAGCAGGATGAGAAAAAAGAAAGTCATTTAAACTTGAACGCAGAGTGCAAATTGACAAGAGTGCGCCGGAGAATCTGTGGAGTGTGACTGTTATTTTGCATTGAGATGGATGATTATTTTCAGAGTATTTATCATTGCTTTGTAAAGAAAGCAGTATAGATCGGTAGTGCAAAGACATGCAAATAGGTCATTTTTCTTGTTTTGATAGGCCAGGGGAGCATGCAGAAAAATGTAACGTCTTTTATCATAATATACAGATCTGTATTAACTGAGTGACCACACACTTGTCTCTAAAAGGTCAACATTTGAAAATAATAATAATACTTTTAGTCTTACTGCATAGACAATACACTCTTATGTTTGGTTAAATAAACAATTGTACATTGTTCATTTTGTAATTACATTATTATTACATTTGTTATTACTGAGTAATTATACAAAATTAACAATGTAATATATATATATATACTGTATATAAGAGAAAATGTTAGTGAATAACTTTAAATTGACCCTGTAAGGGCTCCAAGAGGAGAAATCTGGTGAACCTATCCAAATGTGTTTTTGACTATATGTCCCTTTGTACACGCCATACTGTGTTTTTTTTTTCTTGTTTTTTTTTTTCACTCTGCCCACAGCTTGGATTCACACTGCTAAAGAAAGAGCCGTCAACTAACATGAGTCATAAGGGTTTTTGTGACCCCTCCAACATTAGTTGTGGACACCATGACACGCTATTAAGTTTGGACCACAGAAGATTTGTGGAGGCGCTGACATTGTCTATGTTGTCGTGTTCCCCTGACACGTTGCTAAATGGGGTCATTCCAATTAGTTGTTTGGGACAGAGCTGGACTTCTTCAGGGATGTTCACACTCTGTCTCAGTGTCTAGGGGGAAAATAACAACATAGGAAGTTCATAAAATCAATGTATTTAATAAAAAAAAACAAAAAAAAAACAAAAACATATCTATCGCAAGTGTTTCTATGTCGCAAACATAAAACATTCAAATTTGCAAATGTGTTATATACATGACATGCAAATACTAAATGTATGAAATGTATAACTAATTTAAAAACATATAAATAATAAAATGTGAAACTATTAATTCAAAATATTACAATAAAATCAATACACTGCATGTTTGCAGGAAAACAAAATCAAGTTTCTTCTTTATAAGCTGCCGTGAGGCTAAGCAGAGTCTTTTTATGAATTATGTTATTGTGAGGATTGGTATTTTATTTACTTGTCTCAGATGAGCGCAGCTTGTGGACATCTGCTCTTTTAATTGCATCTCATCAGTATAATAAATGTTAAAGTCTGGAGGTGAGGCAATAGATTGGAACACTCAGATAATGGCCCTTCAAATGGAGTCTCAGAAGGTTATTCATTAAAGAAGTAATTTGTAAACTTAATGCACTTATAAAATAGCTCAATATTGGTTCGTTTTGCATTTCATGGGCCAGACATTAGAAGCAGATAATAAGAGAGTGTATGTTTCCAAATAGAAAACTACATGGCCAGATGTATGTATGTATATATATATACAATAGGCTTTACGGAGTTGCAGAGTTCTTTAAATGTCCTTTCAAAGAGTGTATGCAGAGAACTGTATGCATTTCAAGCATCCAGTGAAGTTTTCAGGCTCTTCATTAAATCAGAATACTGAGAACTAATTAAAACATGCTGTAGAATGCTCCCCAATTAACATAATCATTGACCTCATTAATATTGTGCATTGAACCAGAGAAGGGAAGTTTGTACTCTTTGTAATTAGATACAAATATATGTTTGCATCTAGGAAACAGTTGTTCAGAACATCAAACACACCTTGGCATAAAGATAAGCTCATTTTGGAGGGAAAATGTGTGTAGACTAAAGTTATTGAAATGCACGTCACAAATACCTATGCAATCTCAGACTATCTGAGTGTATCCTTGATGGACATTAGAGGTCAGAAATGAAGTGTGCAACCCACTGTTGTCATGACCTAGAGATGACTGGAATATAATATTTTGCCATCAGTTTGCGACTGATGCTGATAACAATAGTGCTTGATGGCTGCCGCATGCATTACAGCTTTGTTGACTATAAAGTGATCAAAAACATTTCCATTTCCAATCTCACGTTAAATGCTAGCCATATAGTGTATATTGCAAAAAATAAAAATAAAACCTTTATATCATATGCTATGGCAAATAATTATAATATTAAACGACTAATAATGCAGGTGCATCTACATTGAGCTTTTGTTTTCGCCTCAAAAGTTACAGCCTTGGCTTTAAAAGAGCAACAATCATGCAAGTCAATGCTGGAGGAAAAATAACTTCAGTGCAGAACACACACAAATCACCATCAGTGATTTCAATTCCAGAGTAGCTAGTAAAATCGTAGCAATCTGTTCCTCTGATGACCTCATATATCGGAGTAACCGCAGACTATGCAAACAAGACTAATAAGGTAAGTCAAAAATCTCAATAAATCACTTTGGTATGATTCTGTGTTATTTGGATCTGCTGATGTTCTCTAACCACTGTCTTCAAAGTGTTGTGTGTTGTAATACAAACTTTTTTTGTAACAGGAGACAAAGGATAATATGCCATATCTTTCAGGCCAGAGTGAAAAGATTATTTTGGCAAACTGTGTGTGTGTGTGTGTGTGTGTGTGAGATGAACACATTCCTGAGTTCTGCTGTTTATCCTAAGTGTTCATGAAATTATCTGTCTTCCTTAACTGTATGTTTTCCTAATGTTCAATGACTAGAGAACAAGCTGGATAGTGATGTTTTATTTCTGCCTGCTGCACATGTCGCAACACTTCTTCATAATTTGGCAAAACAAGAGTTGGAATTTCACAATTCATAGTCTGCATTACACGGGAGCCATATTGACAATTGCTGTTTTGTCTATGCTGATGGCTGACCTGCCATGTTTTTGTTATTTATTTATTTTCTCAAGAGAGAATCTCAACTTTTTCCATCCTGAAAAAAGATCCAGGTTGTGTCACGGAAACGGGTGTGTGGAGGCAGGCAGGACGACGAGGACGACAAGGATTCCAATAATGACATTTATTGTAGACACAACAAGGCAGGTTCAGGTAGGTGAGACACACACTCGGGGTAACATTAACAATAACCGACACCAATGCTCAGACAGACAGGAACTAATATGGGGTGAATAATTAGAGGCAGACAGGTGAGCACAATGACGGTGATTAACTAATGATTAGACGGGCTAAACCAACACAAAGGGAAGAAACCACAACAAACAGTCCACAGGGGCGTTACAGGTTGTTTGTAATTTTGATCATGTAATTTTAGAAAAAGTCTATTATCTAGTAATACTATATTATTACTAGATAATATACTTTTTCTAAAATCACACACACACACACACA
>NW_015558571.1:126503-127451 GCF_001515605.1 Sinocyclocheilus anshuiensis | reverse complement strand
ACATATATATATATATATATATATATATATATATATATATATATATATAATTTTTTGGCATTAAAGATATATTTTGCATTAAAGAGATATTCACGTGAAGCAAAATCTTGGCTTGATTCATAACCAACTGTGCTTCAAGCTAATAATATAGTTAATTGCTGGTGCTAACATGGCTGTTGACATTCACCATACACAACATTCTATTTTATGTTAATGTTTTCACTTCATACTTCCCCCTCTAAAAGTAACTGCTACAGAGCAGTGCTATTATATGACACGATTAGGAATTATAACATCCTCAAATATTTCCTTTAAATAATTGTTAGAGTTTGTTATGTTGAAAAAAATACTAAAACACACACGTTACGCATACATACACCAGAAAAGACACACGTATTGTATTCGGCAGGAAAGATGATCCTTCACGCCAGATGCGACTACAGTTATGCAGATAACACCATTTGTGCGAGCAGACCAGAGCTTAGTCGTTCGGAGTCTGCTACCTTCTCATGATTGATAATTATCAGCCCAAATACCTTGGCTTGGTCCAGGTGGCTTCCATTTATTACGCTTCTTTTCTTTGCTGTAATTAATTACTAATTGATCTTAGCACCTGCATAGGCAAAGCAGACCTTTATTTTGGGGGGGGGTTCAAATAGGCGTTATTTAACACTTGAAACTACAATCTTGCTTTTTATTTCTCTGTCCACCTGAGTATAAAATTATAGATGTTTTTATAAATTTAGTTTGTTTTTGAATTGTTTAAACATATAAGTATTATAATTATTGTTTTATATGTCACATGTATTAAACATATATTCTCCTATTCACAAGCAAAATAATGCAAGCTATCTGTTTAGCTATAAATATAATTTTTAAAACACAAAGGGTGCTTGCGAGTAAAAAAAAAAAATATATATATATATATTTTTTTTTTTTTTTTTTTTA
>NW_015558571.1:120730-126270 GCF_001515605.1 Sinocyclocheilus anshuiensis | reverse complement strand
TAAAAAAAAAAAAAAAAAAAATATATATATATATATTTTTTTTTTTTACTCGCAAGCACCCTTTGTGTTTTAAAAATTATATTTATAGCTAAACAGATAGCTTGCATTAGTATATACATCTTGGAGGTGTTGACTGCTTTCTCTCCGCAAAGTTTGTGTGCTTCAATCATCATCTGTCTCTGAGAAAACAATACGTGTGTCCTTCATGTTTGACAACAGCATTCCCTGTTTAATTCAAGTCCATCATTCCTCTCTGAGAGCTCAAGATTCAGATGCGTCTAAGGGACCGATCTGGTGTATCCACAACCAAGGCAACCATATGTACAATTTCAGAAACTAACTTTTTTATCCTTTCATTTATCCTCTGTAACTTGGGAACATACTCATGATAAGCTCAAGATCTTGGCAGTTGAAAGGTCCAGGAATCTTTCCAACAGGCAGTGGAGGAAGCCAAGCTTCCTTTCATAACCCCTGAAGGGCGACTAGGTCACGTGACGATGCTCAGTGCTCGGGTTGGAGTGATTGACTGTGTTTCACTGGGAGGAAATGCATTGAGTAACTTTGACAGTTAACAGTCAGACATACTATGTAAAGCCTGATGATCTGTAATGACTTTATCATTTTATTAATTTAGCCTTTTCTTAGTGTTTATTTGTTTGTTTTTTTGTCATAGTAGTATGCTAAGTCACAATGAAGTCAGCTTTTTTACTGTAATGTGCCATTTTTGAGTGAAACAGGAAAGAAACACAAATACTTGATATTATCCATTGAAATTGACTGGATCATGAAACGTGGGCATTACACATCAGAAAGGAAAGTCATTTCAGATGCGGAGCAATTATTACATTATATATTATATTATTATATTGCAAAATATATTACGTTATACATTATACTGATACAATGTACATAATGACTACCAATTTTTACAGTTATTTGGAATAGTGCACTAATGAATCAATCTCACCAAGAACATGTAAGGAAATTAAATAGGGTCCATTTTGACTTCTAGGTGACTTTAAAGTCAGCAAGAAATGACATTTTGACGTTATGCATGACACACACACACACACACACACACACACACAGACAGAGTGATAAGCAATGCTCACTTTTTACTATCCAATTAACAACCCTGAATAAAATCAAGCATACTGGAAATAAATAAATAAAAACAATGTTGAGTCAGAAATTGTTAGTACATTTCAAAAACAATTACAAAGAAATGGCAAGTAACACACTGAATTGAACTTAGAATTTTGAAGTAGAAAAAAGTGAAATAGTATTTCCTAGTTTTTTTTTTTTAGAGCTGTTTTGCACATCAAAATGCAGAAGTCGATCACAACTTCCATTTCATGCTAACTTGAAACTAGTGTCATAATTCAGTAAAAAAGACTCAATTTGTGAATTCATACATCATGTAGATGAAATTGTGATCCTAGAGATGCCAAAACTGTTATGACGGAAAGATCTGAACACTATGACCACTGATGCACCCTCATCTCTACTTCAGGAGAACATAAATGGCAATCCATCTATAAAGGTTATGTTGCAGAATTGCAGAATTTTTTGTTGCAGAAATCCTCCTGAACATAAACTGCACTTGTGAGACTGACTGACACTACTGTGGTTACTGATATATACCTTCAGCCAGGAAAGCTGAAGTGATCTCGTGAATGAGGAATGGGACTAAACTGAAGTATTGAATAAACGCCTAAAGTCCTTAGTCACTGAAAATAATTAAACAGAAGAAAATATCTTATAAGTATTCTTTTGTATAATTTGTCATAACAGAAAGGATTCATTACAGTCTGTATCATCACCATTTCACCACACCAAGTTACAACTCTTTTAATTCATTTAGTTTAAGTTGGAATCAAATTAAACCTGCTCTGCCAAAATTGTTTTGCAGTAAACTCACACGATCAGATACCTCTATAGCAAAAATGTCTGGAAGTTGAATAGCAAGAAAAACGACAAGAAACATTTAACTTCTAATTTGTGGAATTTACCAATAAGGAGTTTGACGAAAAGTAAAAAAAAAACTTTATTTACTCACAGCAGGTTTACAGTACTGTTTCACAGAGTACAGAAACCGTATCGTCTGGACTGTGAAGGCATTCCTCAATGCCATACTGTTATGTCACTACCTCATAAATAATGAATGCTACATGATATCATTTAGTGGCTTCTCAAAAAAAAAAAAAAAAAACTCAATTTAAAAAATATTAATAATAAATCAGGTCACATATGTGGGTAAACCTGTAGCATGTTTATATGTATTCTGGTGATTTATTTATTTTAATCAGTTGACTCAATTTTAGGTGTATTTCCTTGCAATAGAATATCAATAATTTGTCAGTGTATATTTATGCAAGCATTGCAGGCACTGAGAGTTAGTCTCAAACACTGGTGCGATATAAAGACATTCTTGAGGTGAGCAGCTTGGCTCCCTAAATCAAATGAAAGCCCGAGACGTGGCCAACAGATAGGAACCCTGTGGCGGTTTGTGTGGGAATGAGATTACACAAGACTCCCTATGTTAACCTATCTGCATTTTTATACCTTTATGCAATTATATGAACCCATCGACATGCAATGTGGATGCATTTTATAAAGATAAAATTTAATTTGGGTTGTCAAACCTATGAGTGCATGAGAGATGTTGTATCATTCATAATGGGAGTTGATTATTGCAACTGTAGTTTTATTAGCACTTTATGAGCTTCTACCCAGATTTTGTCAGAATTTTATTAGTAATGTAATTGAATATTATAGTGATGCTATAAAATTATTCAAATAATACAATAAAACAATGTTAACCTCTCAGCTGTATTATTTAAGCTGTTTTTAAAAGAGTGGCATGACAATTTACATCCGGCATGTTTTTCTGTAATTTTATGTGCAATACCAGGCAAAACTTTGAAGATACCTGCTCATTCTTTACTATTATTATTTTCAATATTTCCATATATTAGTCATCAAAATTATGAAACAAAACAAAGGGTAGTATGGAAACTATGTGGTGACAAAAACGTTAAATAAAAAATTACCTTATATTTGAGCTTATTCCTTGTAATATTATATATTTCCAGATTTACAATTTATATTTGTCTACAAAATGAAGCATATTAAGATTAAAATATTTTAAAATTATGATAAAAGTGAATCGTGTTCATACTTTTTTTTTTTCAAGTGGTTCAATTCATATAGATTATGATCTAAATATGTATTTTTAAAATACTTTTTTCTGTGTTGTTTTAATACAGGCTGTTTTTTTACTATCAGTTTTCATTTTGATCTAATTTACTTTCATTAGTTTGATTAGACTGCAACAGGCTGTCTGAGACTTATTAATGGTGTATGATAAAAATAGACCTTTAGTTACAGGTCTATGGTCTGTTGACTTCTGGTGTGATGATTTTGCATAGTAATATCTAAAGCTGAATGGTGTGTTGACATCGTATGAAGTGAATGCTGGCACACATGCTGTAATAACATGGCCAGAGTGGAGCACCTGTGGCGAGGAAGGGTATCTAGCATTATACGACTGGACGGATTTTAGCCCTGTTTCTACTATGGGCCAGAGTCAATTTATACTCTCAGCATGCTCTTCTGCCAACCCGCGACTCCAGCAAATCCAATCAGCTGTCCACAGAATAGAGATGCTACATGCCATTGATAACTGAGCTTCATCGTGACATATCTCCAATGATTTTTGTTAAATAATACATTACACTTTAAGGCCTTGCCAAAGTAGTAATTATCTCTAATTACGCTTGAGTAATTAATGCACATCTGTAAACATTTCAAGCAATTATGGATTACTCTCTCACGTTTACCAGTGTGATTTTGCATCAATTACTCATCAACAGCATGACCGTCTCCTACAATCATAGGCGTACACACACACACGGCATAGAATTATTGGCAGTGAGGTCGCAATCTGGCTCTGCACCCCTCCCGTCGCCCCAGTTTACCAGGGTACCCTCATTAAACCAGCATCCAAACCTCCCCATCCCTTTTGCCACCTGGGTCTCCCACCATTTAGAGAGAGTGAGGGACGAGCAACATCCTCTGTTACGATCACTTACTGCGACGCCAGCAAATGAAAGCACTATCTCAGTTCTTAAAGATTTACGAGCCTTTTCTTGGCCCTGAGTGAGCTTTGATAGGACACTTCAGGGATGGAAGGGGGTAGTATGATTTTTAGGGGCAGCAAAGAGAGTTATTTATGTCCCTCCTGTCATATTTTCAGAAGGACCGCAGGGGCAACAGGACTCTAAATTAAGCATGGCATGGCTGGAGTACTACGGCTTGCCCAGTATAAACCCCTTAAACCACTGGTTCTCAACTGAAGGCGAGTCTCAGCCCAAAAAAATTGGTTGCAGGTCTGTTAGATCTTGGACAGCAGTGTGAAAACGAATGCGAAATGCAAATATATACAATCATGAATAGTTAGGCTTCTTAAGAATTTTGTGGGTTCAATAAAATAGTGGTTAAGCTCAATGGCACTTGTGGCATAATGTTGTTTTCCATGAAAAACAAATTTCTATTTGTCCCTCATTCAAAAATCTGGTGTGCAGTGAGACACTCAGAGTTGAAGTGAACTGTTTCAATAGTATAGCTCCAATAGTACAGTATAGCCCCATTCACCTGCATTGTCTGTCCCTCACTTCAACCTAGATTTTTTGCTTTTTTTAAAGAGGGATGAGACAAAATTATTATTTATATATGAAGAGTTCATTTGCAAACAACGATTAATGCCACGTTTCAAAAAATGAACTGACTGCCATGCGTTATTCTCCACATATAGCACGTTCTGAACCCTAAACACATTTTGTCACAAAAGCCGGTTTTGCCCACTGTCAATACATCACGAGTTCACGTTTTACAGCAGAAACCGACAAGCACCCTTGTTGTTTGTGAACACAACCCGATAAGTTCGTTTTAGCAAATCAGCGCACAGTCTTCAGGTCAGGTGACAAGGCTGCTAGTCACTTCAAAAAGACACTTTATTCAAAAGGAAGAACCGCTCGTTCTGCTCGTCATACGTCATTACGCTATTTCTGCGTCATTGCACATGTGCAGTCCTTTCAGTTTCGGGGTTCAATCCAATCGAGTGTTTACATGCACTCTCAATCGTATTAGAAAAGGAATAAACCACCCCCTTCAATCCGATCGAAATTTCATTCCGATTGAGCTCAATCGGGTCAATTAAGATGTTTACATAAAGGCTTTTCAGTCCGATTACAAACGGGTTATTTGGTTGCATGTAAACGTAGCCTTTGAAAAGACGTGCTAGCTGAGAGGAGTTTCGTCAAAGCTGACTAAAAGTGATCGAGGATGGATCATTTCGACAAACTTGATGAACCCGTGATATCTTCTTTAGGGCATAAAAGGAAAATAAAAGCTGAAAATGTTTCACTGAACCTTTTAAACGGAACCTTACTAAAGCAGCACGCTATGGTGGTGAGGGAAAAGCTCCCTGTATTGCGTGTAATCACAACAACAAAGTTTGTCATATGTCTACTTTGTCA
>NW_015558571.1:120064-120623 GCF_001515605.1 Sinocyclocheilus anshuiensis | reverse complement strand
CAAAGCTGACTAAAAGTGATCGAGGATGGATCATTTCGACAAACTCGATGAACCCGTGATATCTTCTTTAGGGCATAAAAGGAAAATAAAAGCTGACAATGTTTCACTGAACCTTTTAAACGGAACCTTACTAAAGCAGCACGCTATGGTGGTGAGGGAAAAGCTCCCTGTATTGCGTGTAATCACAACAACAAAGTTTGTCATATGTCTACATTGTCAGCTGAGGAGATTACAGAGTGCTTTTGTTTAATTCTGAAACATGAAATGTGGAATTATCTGCTTTTGCCAAAAAAAAATAACTTTTAATATATAAAAAAAACATACTTTCAATTAACTTGAATTGTATAAGTTACCTTTATTTTTTGAGTTTTATTACTTAATCAAAACAACCAGACTGTAGTTTGATTGATAAATTACTTGAAAAAAGAAAAAAGAAAAACATGATTTATGAAAATTAATAAAAGAGAGTTATCTGTTTTTGCAAATTAAATCTTCATATATATATATATATATATACATATATATATATGTGTGTGTGTGTGTGTGTGTGTGTGGGTGT
>NW_015558571.1:115338-119898 GCF_001515605.1 Sinocyclocheilus anshuiensis | reverse complement strand
TGTGTGTGTTATTTATTAATTTTGTTTTATTTATTTATATTTCTAACAAATGGTGTCAATTGACCCTAACTTGTAACCCAGAATATATTCATTGAGCTTCAATTTTAAAAGGGAGGAGACAATCAGGATACATTAATTGCCGACTTGCAACATTGCATTTTTATTATTTTTTTTAAAAACAATGTTTTGTGCATGGAATTATCAGCTGACTATCAAAACTGAAGGCACACAACAATAAACCAAGTAAGGACTTTGTACTCACTTTTGTACAATAAATAATTCCTGTAGTTTTAAACCTCTGCCTTCACCACCACCTCCTACATGCATTTTTATTATTTTATACAATTATACAAGCACATTGATATACATATATATGTTTTTTATTATTTATTTATTTAGTTTGGACCAAATACAGTGTGTTGTGTGCACATAATTATCAGCTGACTATACAAATGGAAGAGAGACTGCCCATTGAGAATGGGCAATACATTTAAATCTGAATACTTTAGATATAAATTTGTTGCCCATTCTCAATGGGAAAGTGTCCAAGCAACATTGCTCGGCGACATTGCCTGGCAACATTACTTAAAAAGTTGCCCTGTGTATCCTCATCTTTAGAAACCAACTATAAACCAAGTAATAAATTCAGTGTTTGATTAAAATACTTTGTACCTACTTTGTACAATAAATAATTGTACTAATAGCATCAAAATTGGGTTGCTACTAGATGTCTAATGTAACATTTGAGCCCTCCAGCAAAACCACTTTTGAACTTCTGCCTTCACCACCACCTCCTTAGAAAGACTCAGGCTCCCTAATCGTGCCCCTCTCCCACAATGACAGGCCAACTGAGTCTCCTGACTTCCAGATCGTATTGCTCTCCCAGTTGTACACCCTGCCAAAAGATCACAGTCCCTCCACCTCTTTATCCTCCTCTGATTGGCTCGTTTCCACACTCATTAGCATGTCCCATTATCTTCTGGACTAGTCTCTGGTTCCCACCATTCTAATTATTATAATAAACAACAAGCTTTATGACTTTCAAGATACTAGAAGAGCTTCAGTTTTTTTTGTCAAGGTCCTCTGTCACATGTGGGTAGGATTTATTTATTTTATTTTTTTTCCAAGGGCATCTGGTTCTGGCTGTTCCGATGGGAGAGAGAGAACAGGAGGGATGCCGGGAAAAAACCTGGATGTATCCACCTAGAATTTGTTGAATCAAATTTTTGCACCTGGATTATAATTGTTGTGCCGCTGTGCTGGGACTTTCTGCCGTTACAAGAGAAGCAAATTAGTGAAACAAAATCTGGCCTCCAATTGCGAGATACAACTTCACCTGCTCTCATATTTTATCCTGGAATTAAAACAAATAATAATAAAACATTTATAAAAATAAACCAGATTTTATTTAAAATACTTTTCTGGCAAGGCACAGTTGACTGAATTTGTAAAGGTAAATATTTTACATCTGAAGTGAAGGTAATGTCGTTCAAGCATTCAGTGACAAAAAGTCAATGCATTAAATTACAGGCAGAGATGTGTTTTCAATGGTTTATGCACCCTGAGATGCAGTATGCTTTGAACACTGCACCTTTAAAGTGTGGCTGGCATTCACTGCAGGCTTCTCAAATGCCACTCCATTCACATTCAATAGATTCGCTCAGTGACAGGCAGAGACACATTAGCCAGCAAGCTAAAAAAATGGTCAAAACCGACAGATATGAGCATGAACTAAAATCATAGGTGCCATATGTATTTTACTGTAAATGTAGGCCAATATAAATGTTAAATAGTGTTATATTAAAGCAAAAAGCTACTCACAGCCATGCGATATAGTAAGTTTATGACAGGTGAGGAAAATGCTTAAGCACCACATAAAATAGTGCTTAAATTACTTCAAATGGCATATTGGTTTTATAAAGAGTGGACATATGAAATAAGAACGTTCACTTAATATGTTTACTAATTTGAATAACTGGAATAAATTATTTGTCCTGCATGTAATATAGGTATTTGACTGTAAGCTATGTTTGGTTGATAACCAATGTAATTTGACACAATAATATATAAAGTAAAAGACATCCATCTGTGTTTTTAATGTAAATATGATTAGCAAGAGAAATAATATTTTTATAATTGTAAACAGATTTTTAAAAGGCAAATATGTACATATGTACTGTCTTTAGTTTTAAAAGCCAGTACAATTTGACATCTGAATGGCTCCAAACAAATACTGTGAGTGTTAGACTCTGACTGGCTGGGATTGAATCCTTGAAAATCCAGTTTCTAATCATCATATGTCTGGTATCAAGCAGGGTATTTCAGCCGCATTTGTATTCATACATCCTAAACACACTAAGCCGATACAGGCATGGAATCGCTTTGATACAGCATGCGTGCAGCCTTTCTGCGCTCAGTCCTCTGTGTAACAGCCTCATGTACAAGAAACAGAATTATGCCCTCTTAACTGAATAACACAGTTTACCAAGATGACATGGAAAACAGATTAGTGCCCGAGGGAATATCTTGCAATGAGCATGAACGTACAAAATAACACAATGGCCATGAATTCAATAAGGCTGAAGTTTTGATTCTGTGCATGCAAAATGATATTTCATCCCTCCGCCTCTTGCTCGTACAGGTTTATTAGTCACTGTGGAAATTATCGCCATGTAGCCGAGGTTTTCAAACATGTAATCTCTAATTGTTTTATAATTACCCAGATTGTTTTCTGCGAGTATGGGAAATTGCACATAGGAGAGATTAATTTCTGATGGGGGTATCACATTGACTGACAGACTGGTCTTGTGGCCACATGCTGGAGCAGTGATAGGGTGTCAAAGATATGGTGTGTGCCATCAGGGGTGGAGTGACTGGGGGTGTCGTAGTGCTTGGCAGGGGCTGCCGGGAGCAGGGGGCTTTGTTTCACTGAGTGCATAGTATTAGACCTCTAGGGAAGCCACGCAGCGGGGGTTGGATTAGCCCCTAGTTTACTATAGCGCATGCTACTCAGTGCATGGCAAACTTGCGCTCGCTCCTCTATCCCCTTATTAGAGACCTCCTGGGATTGCAGTTTCCAACCCCATTTTCTTTTACCCATTTGCTTCGCACACTTGTCCTTAAACGTCACTCACCTGTGATTTAAATAATCGAGTCAAATTCAGCTTGCTTCTTCTTTTTTAAATTAAAGAGCAAATTTGTATTAACCGTGTGAAATATTTCCCAGGTGCTTTCAATTTTTCCCCATATATCCAATATATGGAATGGTGAAGAGTGAAAGGTTTTCATTTTATTAAGTGTTTCGATGAATGATCTCCCTCCAGTTTGATAATAACAAGGAGTGAAATTCATATAACGGACCCTATTTACTTTCTTAATGCGTGTTCCCTTTCAGTCGGTCACTCCGAGTCACGCCGACCAATCCACTTCGAGTGTAAACTAAACGAGTCAATGCACATTGGCATGCGATGATTGCATCCAGCTGCCGCTGATCACAGCGTGAGCATAAAAAGGCAGCCAGTGCAACGCTTACCAGCTTTTCGCTTCTGAGCCGGGCGACAACATTGTTTTGCTCCTACCAAGCTGCTTCGTGTGTGACGAGTCTAGCGCGCTCTCGGAAGCTTTTTGTGTTGGCGGACGACGCTTCAGCGGTGGTCGTTCCTGTGTCGAGTGGGTTGCGCACTTCAGGCTGCACTACCCCCTGTCGTGCTGCAAACGGCCCAGTAGCTCTCGGCTGCACAGAAGCAGACTGAGGCTGGTCGTCACACCCTGCCCCGGTGGGCAGCTGCTGCCTCCACCCGTCTGGCGGCCGCAGCGTCCCAGCCTGCTTGTTGCCGAGGGCGGCCCCCTGCATCCGCCCCTTCTCCCGAGCCGCATCCGCAGCAGCCTCCAGCAAGCAGCGCCCCCCACCCGTCCAGGCCCCAGTCAAACCTGGCGATGAGCAAAAGAGCAAGAGGTCCTGGAACGGGTGACCCAGAGAGGGAGGAAGCTGCTCTTTGGGGGATGGTGAAGGCACCTCTCCCTCCCCCGGATGAGGGCCGGGTGGAGAATCTGGAAAATCTCGACGAGAGAGCGGTTTTCTCTGTCCCTGGGTCCCAGGAGGGCACGGAGAGTCGCGGACGGACCAGCACCGGATCACACTCATCCTCCTCCATCGCCAGCAGGCAGCAGTGGGTGGTTCGAGAGCGTCAACCAAGGCCCTACTCACGCCCGGCATTTCTGCGGTTCGCGTTCGAAGGACGAGCATATCAGTACGAGGTCCTGCCCTCCAGGCTGTCCCTGTCGCCCCGTGTCTTCACGTAAGTTGTGGAGGCAGCCCTTGTTCCCCTGAGAGAACAGGGCGTTCACATTCCCAAGGACTGGATCTCTTTTCTCGGTATGGAGTTGGATTCGGTCAAACAGACAGAACGCCTCACAGAGGAACGTGCGCGATCGGTGCTGAACTGCTTGAATTCGTTCAAGGGCAGGACAGCGGTCCCACTGAAACTATTTCAGAGGCTCCTGGGACATATGGAATCCGCAGCCGCAGTCACGCTGCTCGGGTTGCTTCATATGAGAACG
>NW_015558571.1:97187-115062 GCF_001515605.1 Sinocyclocheilus anshuiensis | reverse complement strand
GGTGCTTTCGCACCTCAGCCGGTTGGGCCTTCAGGTCAACTGGGAAAAGCTGTCAACTGACAGCACGCCTCACAGAGGAACGTGTGCAGTCGGTGCTGAACTGCTTGAATTCGTTCAAGGGCATGACAGCGGTCCCACTGAAACTATTTCAGAGGCTCCTGGGGCATATGGCAGCTGCAGCGAAGAGGTAGTTGACACCATCACTTCGGCGAGAGCACCGTCTACGTGACACGCTTACGCCTTGAAGTGGAACCTTTTCGTCGAGTGGTGTTCTTCTCGTCGGGAAGACCCCCGGAGATGCCCGATCAGGGTCGTGCTTTCCTTCTTGCAGCAAGGGTTGGAGCGAAGGCTGTCTCCCTCCACCCTTAAAGTCTATGTCGATGCGATTGCTGCCCCCTCGGCAGCCAGACGTGGCGGAACGTCCGGCGCCAGGCCCTCACTCGCTGAATCCGTGAGAACCGGTAGGGGGCTGGGTTCCATATGTAGAGGCCTAAGTGGTTCCTATATGTGTAAAGTCCACGGTATAGCCTCAGAGCCCGTGGCTCCTCAGCGAAAACCTGGTATGCGTTGCACCGGCTGCCTTTTTATGCTCACGCTGTGATCGGCGGCAGCTGGATGCAATCATCGCATGCAAATGTGCATTGGCTCATTTAGTTTACACTCAAAGTGGATTGGTCTCTCTAAGCGAGATCCCAATTCGTCGGTCACCGACGTGACGTCTCCGTTCTCTCCTTCAGGGAACGAGGGTTGCATACATAACCGAGACATTCTTGGTCTTGTTTTAGAATAATTAATCAGTGCACGTATTTTTAAAGAAAATAAATGTCTTCATAATCTTTCATCAATGTGTAATAACTTAATCTGTCTTGAAAAAAATAATTTCCTTTTTAACCAAGACAACTTAATTTTTCCTGTTGTGGATCACTCAGAAATATGTAAAAGTATATGTGAGCACTGTCATGTTGACTTTAAAGAAACAATTAGTGTTTTCTTGATACAACGTCAAGTAACATATAAGACTGAATGCCTCAAGCCACACTCTATGTACATAAACACAAACCTACTATGAAAAAAAAAATTCAGAAGTTAGGAAAACTAAAAAACTACAAATATTAAAATTATACATCATCAGTGATCAAACTGAGCATGCACAGGATAATGGTGGTTGAACCCTCACCACCAAACTTGACAATATAAATTATTCCTGTTTTATATTTTAAGCTGCCCATACTAAATGCCCTAACCTAGTATTAATATGTTTATAGCTAGCTTACTACTTAAAGACATTTGAAGGTAACTCTTCAAATCATGACCTTTGAATACTGAAGTTTGTTACTACCACATGCAAGTTACTTAACAGTTACCAAGTTTCTGATGTATTGGCCAACCCCTCATGTCTTTTTTGTCTTCAAAGTATGTTTCTGCCCTAAGAATGCCATTGGCCACCAGCTTTTAAAGGCTATAGAACTGTACACACACACCATTGGTCAGTGTAAGTCCACTTTAGAGGTTCAGAAGGTCATGACATATAAAAAGTATCATATTATCACAAAGTACAGTTACACTCTAAAGTGCTTGAAACCAAAGAACAATCCACCACAGTATACCTCGCTCCACATCTGTGCACCTGGTGGTTGCCTGGGGACTGTCTGCTACTGTTTTTAAGCAAGACAAGGAGAGATTAGTACTCTCCCATTGGTTGGCCTTATGGCATTGCTGGGCTAAACAGCTGACAGGTGTTCCCCAGAACCCTTTCCCTCTTTTCTAGCCAACCTGTATATCTACCCCCACGTTGTAGGCATCCCTCTGATATATGCATCATGGTTACTTCTGCCATGGAGTTAATGTGAGAGCTTGTTTATTGCTCAATGGTTTTTACAGGATCTGAGCGGGAATAAAAGAAGCAAGTCATCTGTAAACTCTGGTAATTGTGCCTCTATGCTAACAGGCTTAACTAAGGTTTCTTTATATTGTGGATGTTTGTTGGCAGTATTCACACTGACGTCAGACTATTTAACAGTTCACATTCAGCTTTCAGCACCAGAGGTGACAGAGGTGTTACTTGGTCGTCCGTCCCCTTTGAGGATTCACTTGTGATGTTTTAACAGGCATATTTCACTCCAGCAGTTTTCATGCTTTAAAAGTTCAAATTAAATTTGACATTGCTTGACTGCTTTATGTAAATAAGAGATTTAATTAAAATGTAATTAAAGCCAACTTGAATTTACATTTGAAACTCATTTTATATAATATCCCAGGGTCGCTGTAACAGGGGATGTTTAAAAACAATTACAAGGGCCCCTCATCAGAAAAAGGTCTCGACGAGATCAGAGAGGGCCAATACCACACGATATCCATGTTCATTCAGTACAAAATGCCAACTGATTGATTTTTTTTGTCACTAAATGGAACCATGTCATGCAGCTCTACACTCTTAAAAATAAAGGTGCTTCACGATACCATAGAATACACTTTTTGTATAAATGGTTCCATAAAGAACCTTTAACATCTGAAGAAACGTTCTGTTTGACAAAAGCTTCTTTGTGGCGAAATAAGGTTTTTAAGATTATAAAAAGGTAAGAAAGAGATGGTTCTTAAAATAACCTTTGACTGAATGATTCTTTGTGTAACCAAAAATGGTTCTTCTATGGCATCGCTTGAAGAACCTTTTGAAGCACTTTTATTTTTAAGAGTGTAATTATTAGTATATAAGTATGTACTATTTTTTCTGCATACATTCAGTGCACTCGCATAGGGCAATGTTTGATTGCTTGTATTGTCACATAATGCAAACTATATTGTCACCCAACTTAAATCTGCTAAAAGCGATTATAGGAAAATATTAATGTGCTATAAATATAAAAATGAAGATAAAAAAATAAAGAAATAAATGAAATGAAAAATAAAGATAGAAAAAAAAATCATACTTCAGGACACATAATGCAAACTATATTGTCACCCAACTTAAATCTGCTAAAAGCGATTATAGGAAAATATTAATGTGCTATAAATATAAAAATTAAGATAAAAAAATAAAGAAATAAATGAAATGAAAAATAAAGATAGAAAAAAAATCATACTTCAGGATTTGGTTGGATTATACAAATAGTCGTGATGTAATGACGTGCAGTAATACATTTTTTTCAAAAAGCGGGAACATAAATAGGATCCATTTTGAATTTATGCTGACTCAATCCATTTACTAGCCAATGTCGCACAATCCTCTGCAACGATACTGAATGTGACCTGAGGTCCACGTATCACACTCACGGCCACTGGTGTCAGCCCACACAGGTCAGAGGTCGTGACCCTCACAGGTAGCACTATGCACACACGACAAGACCCCACGCACTGCCTCGTTCTGTTGTGACGAGGTCTGGGTCCCTGACACTGCAGCGCCGTGTGCCCCGCTAGCAACTGCGGTATGATTTGTCGATTGGGGGGATGTTGAGGGGCAAAGAGGAGGCCAGTGGCCTAATGGGGGGTGAGACAATGGGCCATCACTAATCAGCGACCTCAAGGTTGCCATGAGGTTAATTGTAATGCAGGTGGCACTTGTATCAGGGGGTGAAAAAGAAGAAGAAGAAGAAAAAAAAAACAGTTGACTGCTTTACTGCTCTGGTGTCCATTGTGTTTTAACATCAGCCCCCCAGGCCAGGATTTGCCTTTCTCTCTCGTTCTCTCTCCTCTGTGTCCCCTTCACCCTTTAATCTCTTATTATCTAGCAATTCTCATTCGGGCTTCTGTGGGTTAAAGAAAACCTTTCACCAAATTTCAAAAAGGAAATGTAAATATTGAGCCTGTCCTGCCCTGCAGTGGCTATTGTGATGCGCAGGAGATCCGTTGATGGGCCCATTGCTCCTTCACACTGCATTTTACATTCGCTGGAAGTGTCCTTTTGTATCATTGTTATTTGTTTAAATTGACAGAAACAGCAGAATTTGCGTGTCATTGTGAGCCTCTGAAAGAGCATCTCCAAATACGAAGCTCTGGGTGAATGGAATATGGTATGGCTTCCTTTAGATTTTTACATTAGCTTTGTTAAATCACATTGTTCGTCACAGCTCAATCTCCACTTAGTCTGTAATTTACATTAATTTCTATTGGTTTTAAGGACTTGATGCATAAAATGTTCGAGGATAGAGAAATACTTTGCTGTTGTGTATGCACAAATTATTGATTACATGTTGCAGACTTCTTGATGCAGTGTTGTTTTGAATTAAGTTTAAAACTTTAAATTGGTATTTTAAGCTGCAAAACAACATCTTATGTAAGATTCATTCAAATGTGTAGTCTTTAATTTAATGACTTGGAATGATTTAAAGAGAAATATTCAGTTGTATTCATATTTAATAGGTATTTTAAGTTGCGAAACTGCATATTATATAAAATTACTTTTTTATTTATAATCTTTTGAACTTAAAAACATTTTGTAGTTTTAATTTTATATTTAGTGTTCAATTGTATTTATTGCATATGATGCATTTTGATGGGAAATATGTTTTGTTATTTGATTATTGTATATAAAAAAGCAGACATTTTTAAGTTTGAAATTAAAAACTGGTTTCAAGGCAGCAATATTTAAGATGCTTAAACTATAGAAATAATCTGCTGTAGAGATCTCTACTACATAAATGCACTAGAACATGTTGCAGAGACGCTGTTATGCATGCTGCCAGAATTTTATTGATTATGATTCTGACAGCATGCATTCAACTTCATGCAAACTTAAGAAGCATTTTAAAAGGAAAACAAACACAATCTAAAATGTACGACTTTTAAGAGAAAGAGTTTTATTTTAAATCCATATAGCCTTGGTCATTTTCTGGAATGCATCACATTCGATTAACAAAATTAAGACTAATTATTTAAAATGATCTAAATAAAAAAATACAACAATTATTTTAAAGCATTTAAATAAATATATTTATTACATTTTTATTTTTTATTTTTTTAGAAAAGGTTTAAAAATATCTGTAGTTTTAATATTATTTCAGATTAAACAACTGAACTGATTGATTTCAACAACTGAATCTGATACATTTAAGGGAAGCATTCACATTAATTATTTAAGAGATATTTTAAGTTTTATGTTTACAAACCATTGTATACAAAATTCATGACTTAGGAAAGAGTCAGTGATTGGATCTGATCGATTTAAGGAGCTTTACTGTGTATTCGTTTACTAGGATTTCACGTCACAGACAGTCAGCTCTCAATCGGCAGGACTTCATGTTTCTGTAGCGACTGCTATTCCCATTTCACTTTGTCAATAAATTCTCTGACACTTCAAAGTCCTCTGTTGGTGTGCCCCTATTAACAAAGTGCACATTTTCAAAAGATCAGGCCACTGGCAGTCTTACCTATCACACACTAGGAGGCTGATACACTTGTAAGTTAGTGTGTTTCCCCCCTCACCCTTCTGAAACCAAGAGAAGGAGGACTGTGGTGGAGAAAGGTCTGAAAGACAAACATGGCTGAGGCTGCCAACCTGCCAAAGCAAATGTTCTCTGTGTTTATTCCGCTGATGATTGGACAGTGGCCAGCGCATGTCAGTCCTGTGCTGTCTTTCCTATCATGGCTAATGTAAGGGCAATACATATAAGTGTGCACTTGAGAACATGACAAATGAGATGCCGTGAGGTTGTGGGAGAGACCGTGATGCTTGTGTGACAGCAGCAAAGAAGGGGGAAGGAAAGAGCGCCACTTTATTTCTGCCAACTTCTTTTCCTGTCAAGCGACCCCTTTGAAAGAGGCATTACACATTCAAGTCACTGTTTCGTCTTTCATAAAATGTGCAGAGAGAGACATTCCCAATACAAAAAGGGGGAAAAGAAGGGGTAGGGGGATAAAAGTGTATTACAATGGATTATGTTTTGGAAAAAAGGGAATGAAGACACCGTCAAGTTGTAAATTACAAAAGTAGAGTTCTCTATGTCGGGGAATCAATGGAGTCTTAGGGAGACACTTGTGACCAACCTAAGGTTTCCAAATGCACTCGCAATGAACGCTTCAGTGAGCCACATTACTCTTTAACTCTCTCCTAGTGACCCAGACCTGGGCTGTGTTTGAAATCACTCACTTGAAAGCTCATTCAGTATGTAGTGAATGCAGCATAATTCCCTATATGAGGAAGAAGTAAATGAAAAAGTGTGAGTGAATTTGGATGCTGATGTAAATACTGAGCCTGAGAGTGCTGTGAAGCTGTCGAATTAACTTATTTTCAGTCAGTGTTCGTACTTTATCTGACATGCACCAAAAATATTGACAAATATTATATAATTAAGAACAACCACTTTTAGACTAACTCCACTTTACTTTTTTTTCACTTTACTTCACTTTACATTAATCAAAGTGTGTAATTTATTAAAGAAAATGATTAAATCAATATTGATTTTTTTGTAGTTTTCATGCTGAGGAGCATTTCTGTTGTTATAGTCATCAATTATTTATTATAGCAGAGACAGTATAAACAGTCTAAAAATATTTTTTTTTGTATGCACATTTTAGAGTGCATACATATGCATTATGAAGTGTGTAATTTATTAAAGAAAATGATTAAATCAATATTGATTTTTTTGTAGTTTTCATGCTGAGGAGCATTTCTGTTGTTATAGTCATCAATTATTTATTATAGCAGAGACAGTATAAACAGAAGTTCTGTAATTTTTTTTTTTTGTATGCACATTTTAGAGTGCATACATATGCATTATGTAAGGTTGCTCATTAAGAATTCACATAATGATACAAAATGGCCAACATCCCGTATAGTGTGATCTCGGACACAGCTCCGGTCAGGGAAAGCATGAAGGCATCTACTTTGAGAGTCTGGAGGATAAATGCAGGTTACCCACTAAGCCACTTGAGCTTGTACGACTGCCATAACATTCTGCATGCAAAAATATGCAATTTTCTCCTCTCAGCTTTATTTTAATCCAAGAGTTTCAAACTTACACCATTCAAACAGTATTAACACAGCGAATATGCACTTTGCTTCTGTAAAGTTACACTGTGATAAACAGCTGTCATCTTTCACCCTGCTTGCCTGGCCGAGGCCTGGGGGTGTGACTGAGCCTGATAAAGCAGAGCGATTTTATCCATCACACCATATTTACCATATTTAAGTGGATATGAGACAGAGAACGTGACAAGCAGAACCAGCTAACTGATTAAGGCACCTTCATTACCTGTGCTTTGGAGACATGTGTGACTTCCCCTCATATCCTCTTGCTCAAGACAACGTAGGCAGGAAATCCATCTCATTCTCGAATTCTTAAATGGCTTTGAAATCAACCATGTGACATGTCAGCCTATGAGCTACTTTTAAAATGTGGCATAAGACTTACCTACCCGAACTTATCACCTCACGTTAGTTGCATTTGTGGGCATTGGATTGTCAAATCGATATTAAAGGGATAATTCATCATACTTCACATACTCACCTGTATGCTGTTCCAAACCTGTATGACTTTCCTTCTTCGGTGTAACACTAAGTGCTTTGTTTGTGGCACTAACAACTGTATTTAAAACCACCCTGTTCATACAACAGCTTATATTAGCGGCTCCTTTTTTGATATGGAGGACCAATCAAGGCACAAGTAATTATTTAACAGACAACGGCTTTGGAAAAAAAAAAAAAAAGAAAGAAAAGAAGATAAATATACTTAAGAAGCTACCAACATACATTTATTTTTTTTTACATTTTGGCGAATTGGTGGCTAATTTGTATGAATTTGTATGATCTGTTTTGTACATTTTCATACAATCTGCTTAAGCCCCATTGACAGTAAGGTTTAGGACATTCATGCTTTTGTAAAACATCATGCATTTGCGTACAAATCACATTATACGGATTCATACGAAAACTCCATCTTGTAAAATAGTTACGTAACAATAGTTTTCTAACGAAGCAGCACTAGGAAGCAGCACTACATGAGGAATTGAGACTTGTTTTCAGAGAATGTATCTTTAATCTAAAATAACAGATCTGACAATGCAGATTTTTTTTCACTTTTACGTATAAACGTTTAAAACAAGCGAAAAGTGCAGTAAGACCAAATACACATTCAAGATACAATCTATGAAAACAACACATAACGCTTCCCAAGAAACTGTACCTTGTTTCAAGGATTTTTTAATATTTTAACGAAAACTACCCTTACGAAAAATAAGTTTATTCAAGTGTGCTATTAGTATACTAGTACACTGATATTTGTATACTCACTACATAAAGTATACTTAAAAATATACTTGAACTTTACTTAAGTATACTTACTAAAATAAACTTGAAGTATACTACTTTTTGGTAAGGGTAGACGAAATACCCATAATAACAGGATTTAGATTCATTTATTTATTGCACTTTGTTATTTTACAAGTTAGTTACCTGTTGTTTAGTGGGCAATGAGTCAGAAATATTGCACATTTACAGGTTATAGCTTACTTTCTTGTTGAAAAATAAAATGGATAATGGTGCCAGATTTGAGAGCGTTGAGAGTCTGTTCACCACTCAGCTAATATATGACTTCAGAAATATTAGAATATAGTGCATGTATCACATTAACCTGTTTTTATGATAGTTATGGTGCTTTTTTCCCATTTTGGAGCTTGTCAGCTCTAGTACCCATTCACTTTCATTATATGCAGAAGAGCGAACAGAACATTCTTAAACTCCATCTTTTGTGTTCCACAGTAAGTTGAACAGGTTAAGAATGACATGAAGCTGAGTAAATGATATTCATTTCTGGGTGAACTATGTTTTAAATGCAATTGCTGTTGATTCAAACACTAGCAGGTGATTTGACTTTCATCATCATTCTTACTAATTAATTGGAGGATTTCCTTTTCCTTGTCACTGGCTATTTTATTCATATTCATGATAGTCATTAGCATGAACCCATCTCGACTGGGAGCTGCTGCACTGGGGGTCTAATGTAGTCACTTGATGCAAGTATTGTTTCTAGGGAAACCAGCTTAATGAGTTGCCGTCAGGAAGGGTGTGATTGTAAACTGATAACACCTCTTGGTGCTCTCCATATTTACACATACACAGACACGCACTCTTGAGATAGCGCCTACAGCTGTGAAGTAGAAGTTAGCTGTGTGAAATCCCTTTGCACGTGAACTCTTCACCCATTTGAGTGCTAACTTGTGTGCTGGCTGACTCGCACTTCTTGTCAGTCATAGCAGAAGAAATGGCTAATTGTCAACAAAGCTTGAAGATTCAGTCAAGACTCTTTCCGTCAGAAGGACTTTCTGCTTCTGTGGAGCTTCTTCTTCTTCTTAGTGGAGTTAGCTGGACAATATGCTATCTTAAAGTCACAATGAAACCGAGATATTTTCTTCCATATTGTGATGTACATCCAAGCAGGGGTTACATTTGGAATTGTTATGGTTGAGAGAGAGAGCAAGTTGAGAGAGCTTGAAGTAAGAATGAAAAAGGTGTAAAAAAAATATAGCCTATATTGTTGAACATGTATAAGGATAGTCCACTGATTAGGGCCCTATGAAATCCGATTGATTTTTCCCAAAATTTTTCTCAGATAGTTGGCATACATGCATAAAGAAAAAGAATATGCATAAATAAATATTATCTTGTTTTTTTTTTTACCAACATTCTGGGGACATTTTCAGTTATTTGTATCAATAATTTCTAGACAAGAATACACTGCTATCTATGTTGTGTAATTCAAATACCCCATTGATGACCAACCTGGACCACAAGACAACACGCATCTAAAACAGAAAATATCCAGTCACAATGTGCCACTAATAAAAGGGAGAACGACTCATCTATACAATAACCATGGACTAAATTAGTAAATATCCACAATGTGTGAGCAAATCACTATCTGTTATATTCAAGCTGGCATGTGCCATTCTAGAACGTTTTCTGTCTAAATGAAATGATACCTAACGAAGGTCAAGTGACAAACGTTGTAGCTAATAAAGATATATTTTTATATGCAAGCTGAAGTTTGCAGGATTTTCTTCATTTAAAAAAAAATTAATGTATACTTGTCTAAACAGTATTGCAACTAATGGAAAGAAAACACATAACAGATACACAGACTCACATGTCTTTGCTCTCCGAAAATTGTGTGTTTGTCAAATCAAATGAATTTGCCATTAAAGCTGCATTTCTCCCTTTGATTTCCAAGAAAGCCACTTATAAGAGCTTCTGTCATTCTTTCATTATCCTCCCATTTCTCCTTCTCATTCTAGCTTTTAGCTCATGCTTCCAGAAGCCCGGTAAATAAACCTATACCCCTACCCCTCAATTTCATTAAAGACCCTGTTTACCTAATTATTCATGCACTATAAATCAAGCAGAATGAATCTATCTCAAGGTATTTAATTGAAAACGATTATTTTTTTCCACAGCCACATATTTGGACATGGTGGAGGAGCAGGCCAGGTGATAGATGGAGAACCCAGCACAAACAGTTTGAGCGAGTCAGGTCTTGATTGATCTGTGCCCTCTGGGAGAAGAGAAGGCTGGATCTCGCTCCCAGAGTTTGGAGATTAAAGCCTTAACAAGTCCCCTGTCCTTCTCGCTTTCCTCTCAGCCTCCCCTAAAGTCTGACCTTCTTACGTGCATCTGTATGATCTTGTCTTGCTACTGGATCAGTGACTTGAAAATTGTCACAGTGTCTTTCATGAGGCCCATCGGTTCTTCATTGGTCCCGTCGGTTTGATTTAAAATGCCTACAATTTATTAGCGGTCCCCACGGTGTGTTTTGTAATTCCTTTAGACATTTTTGTAAGGGTTTAGTTGTGGCCTTAGTGATGCCCCAGTGCGATACTGTAAACCAACATCAAAGGCCGCATTATTCCGTCACACTGATGCCCATAAAGAGCGTAGCGGCTTTTGCATGGATAAAAAAAAACAAACGTTGTGCAGCTGGAGTGATTCTTTTCACCTCTCGCTCTCATTTCTCCTCTTTTGTCTTGAATACTGTCGAGGCTTGACTCCTTAAGGCAAACAGCATGCAGGGATGTAGCAGCAGCGTGTGTGTGTGTGTGTGTGTGTGTGTGTGTGTGTGTGTTTGGAAGGGAGCAGATGTAAGGGTGGATGTGCATGAGCTGGGAACAGCCAGAATTGGTCTCTCCATTCTGTTCCTCGACTGACCCTGCTATATGACTGCCAAAAGAGTCACCGCATGGGGTCCACAGCAAACAGACATGCATTTCATAAGGGGCTGTCAATGGAGAAATTTATGGAAGGACATGAGAATATAGTATACTCATATTATTGGCTCTCAAAAAAAATAAAAATAATATTCTTAACAAGTATGTGTGTTTTCTATTCCAGTTATATCTAATATATATACCTATATGTATCTATTCCTATACGTTTTCAAGGCTTTACTGGATAAGAACAAAAAATGCTCATTAAGAATGAAAGGTTGGATGTCACATATGTTTTTTGTAGAGTAGGTGGTTGAATTTTTACATTAATTAACTTTATTCACACAATATAGTACTTTATTAAACTCATATTGCTACAACTTTATTCTCAAAATACTATGACATTAATCTCATATTGCTATGACTTTATTCTCGTAATTTTGAATTTATTCTCAAAATTTTATGACTTTGATTTTATAATCTTAGATGTATTTATTCTATTTTAAATAGCACTTAAAATGCCATTGTAGTATGGCGGCTTCCAAGGGAACATAAAAAAAGTAGTTTGAGATTTGTTCAAGACAGTTCAAGTTTTGTGATTTATACAATCTATATTCCCATGATTTTCTAATACTTAGAGACAAATAATCCCGGGGAAAGCCCCTCTCCCACAAGCTATATAAAAATAGCTCTGTTCATGCCCCTCTGTGTCAAAGTTAGGGCACTCAGTGGGGTGCATACTTCAAAGCAAGAAGGGAATTCTCCAAAAGCAACTGCTGGCAATTTTGAATCAACACACCCTTTGAGTCATCCCCTCTCTCAGACTACTATTCCAAAATATTTCCTCTTCCAATTTCCCCCATGATTCATGTGCCAATTACTATTTCAGTTATTTAATTTCTGTAATAAAAAAAAAAAAACAGATTATAGAATGTCAAAACATAGAATACAATCTCACAAACATTCTTAATTAGAAATTATCCAAATTATCAAACTAGATAAATATGTGCATTACTATTTGAAATCACAGAAGTAGCTCTGTATTATCATAAAAGCATGGTGGCCCCAGACAGCAGCTCTATGCCAGATAAGAGGGAGTGGGAGGCAAGAGAGAGCGAGAGAGGCTGAGAGAGAGTCAGCAAAGGACCTGCCTATTTTGCTTAACAGTTGGTGGGAAATTAAAATGACCTGTTGGGGTTAAAGGCCAAAAAACATGTCAAGAATTTCCCAGGATACATTTCAAGGGCGACTAGGACAGTGAAAAGGAGGCTCGCTTTCATTTGCGCTTCACAATCAGATGCATGTATTTCAGCATCCCTTAAATGAAAAAGTAGAAAAGGCTTGTGAGATAGATTATGCTCCGTCAATAGAGACAGAAGGAGACGGGGGTCATTGTGTTTTGGCTGATGGGTTTGGGCTGCATTGCACTGTGGGTAAGCAGGCTCTCTGTGGCCTCAGCAGGAAGCTGGCTGCTCTGGCCCGTCCTCAGGTGCTGTCACTCTCCCCTCCACCATATTAATTATGCGATAAAGACTAATCCTTTGCCTTTGAAGCACCAGGCTAGTTTTGAAGCTGGACTTTGGAGCACACACAAATAAAAAGAAAGAAAATGTTATATGACTGTGTAAATTGAGGGGAAAAACTTTAATTTTCATTTTTTTCCCTATTGGGTCTTGTTTTAACAATTCCCTCACCCTTCATCTATACTGAGACTCGTGTTAACTTAATTAATTTGGTATTTGGTGGAGTTAAAACAGAGCATATGTGATATTCCAAACACTTTTAGCTACATACAGTATTTGTGACATTCCTACCAGTTTACCTCAGTAACCACGCAGCCTTTCTTCAGGAAACACTAGAAACTATAACCTGCTTCCAAATATAGAAGTATAAAATTAAATGGGCGAGAGGGGTTGTGGTTCACCTATAGACTTACACTAAAGCTGCTTGGAGCTAGTGAACATCCACCTAGCAACCAGCCAGAACACCCTAGCAACATATTTTAAACCACAGTGAACACCTTGGCAACATCCCAACCCACAACATCCTAACACCACATTTTCTGGAAATTGTCAAAAATTATTTAGATTCTATTTTGGTTTTGAAGATATAAAACCTTTTCCGTCAGTTTCAAATAAACTATATTTGTCTTATTTTACCAATTAATTAAAATCCCTATCCCTAAAAATACAAACGTTTTAACCACTTATTCAGCCCCTACGAATACACATGATCCCTCTTCAACTAGCAAAATTGAATTTTTCTATGTTGCATGTTGTTTTATAGTTTGTATAGATGTTCCCTAGTTGTGGACTATATCCTACATCTAAATTGATCCCATGATTAGTGCCCCCTGTTGTATGCTTCTAACTCCAGTTATCATTAGCTTGCAGCTCTGGTGTGTAGCCCTAAATAAACCTCTAATTGTCCCGTACTGGTGTGCATTATATTAAAACTACAGTATTAATGATGCTTTTTAAAATGTTCATATAGCCAAATGTTATTGGAAAGACAGAAATACACAACACTGTCTTTGCAGTGTCAAGACGGCTATATGAATAGATGCAAAACCAACAAGACCAATCACAATTCAGTATGCTAATAGGTGTAAGGAAAAAGACCAAGTGGAATTCACTATGCAAATATAACCATGGTGTCATTTTGTTGGTTACATTTTAGCAGGACCTGCCTATTTTGCTTAACAGTTGGTGGGAAATGAAAATGGCCTGGTGGAGTTAAATGCCAAAAAACATGTCCTATATGCAGTGTCAAGAAGGCCGAATAGATGCAAAACTGAAGAGACACATCACAATTCAGTATGCAAATAGGTTTAAGGAAAACACTAATCAGAATTAATTATGCAAATACAACCATGATGTCATCTTGTTACTTACATTTTAGCATCGCCAGCCTTTCACAAAATCAGATTCAGAAAACAAAGTAGCCTTAGATGTGCTGTATGCCAGTTCATTTTGTTCTTTAATAAAGGGGTCATATGATGCTATTTTAAAGATCATTATTTTGTGTATTTGGTGTAACAGAATATGTTGACATGCTTTAATGTTCAAAAAAACATTATTTTTCAAATACTGTACATTATTGTAGTTCCTCTATGCTCCGCCTCTCTCAAATGCTTCGTTTTCTGCAAAGCCCCTCCTTTCGACAAGCACAGTCTGTTCTGATTGGCCAGCTAACCTAGTGCATTCAATTCAATTAAATTCAAGTTTATTTGTACAGCGCTTTTCACGATACAAATCATTGCAAAGCAACTTTACAGCAAATTAAGTTTCTACAATATTTAGTGGTAGCTTATCAGTGGTGACTGTCAGTTAATGTACATATGGCAGAAATGTACGGAAAAATCAATTAAAGACGTAATCAAACAGACGATGAACACTATTAACAGCAATTATTATATGATGCAATCAAACTTATAGCAAAATGTGGTAGTTCTGTAAGTTGTTTCAGGGTTGGCATCATCTGAGGTCCTCTGAGGGGTTGGCATCAAAAAAAGCATTGTGCACCACAAGCACGCGTCGGAACACCACAAGCACGCGTCGGAAAATGTAACGCCCCTTTCCATAATCGCGAGCTTCAGCTTTCAACATAAATGTAAAGACAGTACATAATGCCCTTAGTTTTACCCGTATCAGTTCAAGCGCGAAAGGCGAACAGAGTCAAATGACAGACACAGTGATGATGCTCGTATGTATTTGCAGTAAAATAAATCTTAATCAATGATTCCTCATTGCATCTACTTCCGGAAGGCCAACTAAAGTGCTTTTGCTTTCGCACTGAAACACACAGCGTCTCCCTGACATGGCTGCATCAACACTACTGCGTTTCCTGAAACCACACCTTCTTTATTTGCATGAACATTTGGGCGGCATTACGCAAATATTTCCGCATTGTGACATAGAGATGTGGGGGCGTGTTTGAATGAGGAATTTTAGCCCAGTCTGGATCAGCCTTCTCTTTTAGATAGAATAAATCATTTTGTGGGAGACTTTGAGCTTTGTAACTCTGCAGATCTTATACATGCACAAATATCTACATAACGCACTAAATAAAAGGAAAAATAGAAATCGGATCATACGACCCCTTTAATATTACTACTAAGGAAGTAAATTGGGTCAATTATGACATTAAACAATGTGTTCAGCTATTTTACAAAACTTAGCCATTTCTAATATATTCTTTCAACCAAAAGGCATCTCTAAAACTTTTACCAAGGCTCCCCCTAAATTGCAAGACCTTGCCAGTTTTCCCTGGAAGAAATGGAAATGTCTTAAGACCACATCAAAGAGTTCCCGCTGTCGTGCTGGACAACAGTGTCAGTGGCTAGGCAAGCCTGAGCTGCGTTCTGTGATGTGAATCAATGGTAGGCTGCAGTGTGAAGGCCGAGGTAAAGAGAGCAAGTTCTGGTCATATGCCTCCACAACTCCACATGAAGCCAAGAGAGAGTGAAACCTACAGACTGGCTGCTGCTTTTATGGTTGTTGTTTCAGGTGGAGATCCTGGCTAAAGCAGATGTGGTTTGAATGCTGCCCTCTTGTGCTGGATTCTACATTGCCTGTAGTATGGGCTGTGAAAGGAAGTTTGCAACATGTAGGAATTTTCCCATTTCATGATGCTCTCCATTTTATCCAGTGAGCATAGGCTTACATGATGCTATTAAATTGAAGAAATAATACCATTGAGTTGCTTACCAAAATCAATGTTGCATTCAACAACATAAAACAACAAATTTAACAAGTTTTTACATGCATTGCTAGGTTGTTCTCAGTGGTTTCTAGGGCATTATTTACTGGTTGCTGAGGTCTTCTGTGATCTTCTGTGAGGTCTTCTCTGGTCACTTGAAATGGCTGAGGATTATCTTTTAAGGGGTTCTTACATTTTTATTTATTTTTTTGTCTTTATTTTCTTCAAAAATGTGATTTCAATTTCACTGTTGTCTTCATCATATTAACATGTTTGGCGACAAAACAATCAATGTGGCTGTATTAACCACCAAAGATTATTTTGAATTTGAAAGAAAAGCAGAAGTTATGTATGGAGAAAGACACAGAGAGAAGGAGAGGAAAAAATGACCTGCCGCTTTCATGAGGCCAAGAAAAAAAAAAGCAGGTGGAAGAGAGGAAATAATTGTTTGATCTGTCATATGTATTTAACCTCAGAATGATCTCAAAGTAAGTCTGATTTTGTGGTGGCTGTGCTTCAAAGGGGACATTGATCTTCCACAATTTGGTATGATTCTTTAGGGTCTTCATGAACGGTCTGCAACATACTTTAGTTAAAATTCCTCAGTGGTCGTGTAAAACAACATCCTTTTTACCTTGCTCTATTCACAGCGACTCGCTTTCATGAGGCCAAGAAAAAAAAAAGCAGGTGGAAGAGAGGAAATAATTGTTTGATCTGTCCTTTGCCTGTCGCTGCCCTAATCACTCAAGACTGATTCAGAAAATGCAGGCTTGAATGTCAGAGGGCCACCTGCGGAGAGCTAGTCCGTTTCCCCTGCTCCGCGCGCCCATAGCCTTGTAATCACCACTCTTTCTCTCTGCAATGACTTGGCACTCTACAGCCGCCTTGATTGAGCACCTCAATCTAACAAGGTATCCACCAGTCCTGCCAGACGCTTGCAGATGATTGAAGATGCCCCTGATGATCTCAGAGCAGCACTTTTCCGCTGTAAACTCCACCATCATAAAGTCCAAAAACACAGAAGCTGTTTGAATGTAAAAATAAGGGAAAGCCATGAACCATAAAGACAGAACTGATGCTTTATGCACTTACAGGGGTGATGCAAAATTAGTCATATTTTGAAGAAAATCTTGGCCACTCTTTTTAATATTATGAATGTAATAATAATTTAAAATATTTACTTTTGTTTTTCATAGAAGAAAGTCTTACAGGTTTTATTATTATCATTATTATAGGTGCTGAAATGTTTTGTGTTTAAGTTTTGCGTTCTGAAATACACAGTAAATCATATATTGCATTTGATCCTTTTATGTCAAAAGATGTATTTATTTATTTACTTTAAAAAAGGTGTTTTTACTTAAAAAAAAAAAAAAAAAAACAGTACACAGAATCTCTTGGATTACAATTTGCAACTAGACGGATGTACTGTTACTTCCTCTACAGTCAAAAATCTGGGTGTTATATTAGACAGCAACTTGTCTTTTGAAAATCTCATTTCCCATGTTACAAAAACAGCATTCTTTCATCTTAGAAACATTGCCAAGCTACGAAACATGCAGTGTTGGGGAGTAACTAGTTACATGTACCGGAATTACGTAATTTAATTACAAAATAAAAGTAATCGTAATCAGTTACAGTTACTGAGAAAAAATGTGTAATTAAATTACAGTTACTTATGAAAATGTTAAGGATTACAAAGGGGGTTACATCTGCCTTTTTTCACACAGATACTGCTCAGAAAATCAAAACGGCTTGATAATTGAGACTGTTTAGGATTTTGGGGGGTTAAAAAAAGGGAGTGAATGTAGGAATGCAGTTTTTATCATTGTACGGTGGTTGTGTCTACACACTGCTAAGATACATTTATATGCAAACACCATGTTAAAGTGAATTTTGCATCCAATGTCTACTTGAAATATAATATTAATTCAAGTGATGAAGGATTTCGAAAGTCTGACAGTAATCAGTGTTGAGTACTACTGTAAAGTTTACCCTGCCTGGTTTACATGTTTGAAAATGATAAACAGTTGAAAACATTAGAAAG
>NW_015558571.1:88542-96807 GCF_001515605.1 Sinocyclocheilus anshuiensis | reverse complement strand
TGAAATATAATCTTAATTCAAGTGATGAAGGATTTCGAAAGTCTGACAGTAATCAGTGTTGAGTACTACTGTAAAGTTTACCCTGCCTGGTTTGCATGTTTGAAAATTATAAACAGTTGAAAACATTCGAAATTTAGAAAAGTAATCAAAAAGTAATCAAATGTAATCAGTTACATTACTTTAATAAAGTAATTGAAAAGTTACACTACTTATTACATTTTAAGTAGGGTAACTTGTAATCTGTAACCTATTACATTTCCAAAGTAACCTTCCCAACACTGGAAACATGATACCTGTTTCTGATGCAGATAAGCTAGTTAATGCATTCATGACCTCTAGACTGGACTATTGTAATGCACTGATAATCTTGTACTGCAGTTATATCTGATCAAATGCACATTATTATTCTTTAGCTTGGATTAAACAAATCAATTTTGCTTGGTTGGAACAGCTACGCTAATTATATCTCTATTTGTTTCTCTGTTTCTGCCACGGAATTGACATCCTATGGTACTATAGGATCTACACAAGCTTCAGTCTGGATCCAGAACACTTGAGAAGAGATGATGCCAACCCCTCAGAGGACCTCAGATGATGCCAACCCTGAAACATACAGAACTACCACATTTTGCTATAAGTTTGATTGCATCATATAATAATTGCTGTTAATAGTGTTCATCGTCTGTTTGATTACATCTTTAATTGATTTTTCCGTACATTTCTGCCATATGTACATTAACTGACAGTCACCACTGATAAGCTACTAAATATTGTAGAAACTGAATTAGCTGTAAAGTTGCTTTGCAACGATTTGTATCGTGAAAAGCGCTAAACAAATACACTTGAATTGAATTGAATTGAATATTTACTTACTTGTCCATTTTCAGACAAAAATAAGAACCCAGAAAATAAAGGTAATCAATGTTCTCAAACTGCTGAATGCCTCTATCATTTCTGTGGGTAAGTGGGCAAAATATGTTCTATGATAAGGAAGGAGTTTGGTGAGAAGTTGAAACTCCCCAGTGATTTCTGTGCCTGTTCCCGCTACCCCATGTCACTGCTCTGAAGGTCCCACAGGGAATGTCCCTTTAGATGTCTTGAAAGGCCTCTCACCCCACAGCAGGACTAATTGTTTTCAGGCATGCATGTTTGAGTGACAAGGGTCTTGCTGCTTGCAGCTTGCAGACTGCAGAGTCGCTGGTCTGTAGCATGTATCATATTAAGGATCATTGTATAAAACAGGTGCTTTTTCCAGTCTGACAGAATTATTTGGGTTTTGGTAAAACCTTGTTTTTTTGTACTTATCAAAGCACTGAAGTATGTGCATTTTTTTGTAAGACTTATTAGGCAAATAATGTGTTTCATTATTAAAAACTGGGCCATCTTGAGTTTCATTTTTGACATACCTTGTGCACAAAGAAGTGAAACTACTGTGCTCTTAGAGATTTAATGCCGGTATTTTAGATTTGCTCACTTTTTGACTATTCTTTGTGCACTAAAACACAAAACGCACGATTGTATCATCTATCCTTGAAAGAAAGATGATGCCATTATGATCAAAGTTCTTGATGTATCGAACAATTAATTGCTTTAAAAATGCAACAGATTGAAACAAAATGTTAGGACACAAATCCAAATAATACATTGTCAACTAAAGAATAAAATACAAATACACAACACATACATACAGTTACTCAATTTTTGTTGCCATGTTTACAGAAACTACTAAAAATAATGTCAACTATTCAATGTTAACATACGTTTTGCATGTGTATATGAGGGACACCTGATTTGTAAAATGTCCATTAATGTATTTAAAAAGATTTCAAATGCTATCTATGCTCTATTATTATTATATCCTTGGCTCTTCAAAAAGTCGGCTACATACCCTGATGGAAACAGCAATGGTACTCTTGAGGCATGCCACTAAAATTTATGATCAATTATTGCTTTTCTAAAGCTGGTTTTAACATGTCATATATGTCACGCTTCTCTGGGAAATAATGACTTTGAATGGATTTCAGAAAGTTGAAATTTATCCTCCTATTGCCCTGGGTTCCTTAAAGCTTACATCCGTTCCCTGCTTAATATAATACTGTTGATTTAACAATGATGTATTTGAACCTTCGGGCACTTTTTCCTCCTTTTGGAGATTAATAGATGGTTTTGTAGGGTGCTACATTATTCTGGTGGGTTTGACTGAGTGAAAGACCCACGATATGACGGCGAGTCCATCAACAGCAGTTATATTCAATTTCTGAGGGGAGCATATGCCACATGAGACAGGTAGCATTAACACAATGAAACAGTCTTAAGTCACTCACTGTAAAGCAGTGCAGGTCATATAACTGCACTTTTGACGTCGCCTTTTCCATAGTGGCTGCTACACCTCAGCACATAATATGACAGGGCATTGATTAATTGTACATTTAGGTGGATGCACACCCCTCCTCTCTATAATAAATTATAGTCATTAATCAATAAAGCAGAGTGTAATACTGGGACTTGGGGGACATGCTGCTTTCTAATGGAACGCTGAAACACAAGGCTGGTCCTCTGCCGGCAATGACCACTCAAGACAAGAAGTTCTACCCCTGCCTCAATCCAATTAAACTAGATAATTAATGAACATCCTTAACTTTGATAATGGGATTTGCCATTCAAACTATTCCACCCATACATTTTTGATGGTCAACAATATGGGTGCCTTTTAGCAAAGACCTTATAGTGTAAATGCTTTTAATACAGTATAGTGAAATCTCAAGAGTGTATTTTCGAATACGTACAATCGTATATGATAAATGAAACAGACAGATGTACAGAACACCAGCGACGATACAGCATAAATGTTTGGTCTCTCTTAGTGGTACATCACAGTATAGCAAGGACCTATGGGAGACCAGCACAGATGGTTTTACTCAGAAACACAGAAGGTGGGAACATGGACATGAAAAATAGTTTCCATAAATTAAAAAAAATAAAAAATCATCATTTCAGATTTAATTGTAATCACCCAAAAATCTATTTTACCTCACAAAAGAGCCCAAAGTTCCTAATAGGTCAAATACGATACACAGCACGAAAGTATCAGTTCGATACTTAATGTCTTTTCCTACTCTTATAAGACTGATAAAGACTGATAACATGCATCATTTGTGCTGAAAAAAGGATCTCAGGGGCCCCAGATATAAAATAAGAATGAAAGCAACGGACTTTAATGTCTTTTTTTTTTTCCCCAAAATTGTTTTAATTTTTTTATAGAAATTCTTTCATCATTTGACAATTGATTTTTTTTTTCTAAATACTTTTTCATGTTAAACATTTCTGATTGCTTATATACTGTAACACTGCATTCATGCCAATTGTCTACTATTTGTTTTATTATATTTTTCTACAATGTCTTTTTGCTGTGGTTAAATTGACCCCAACCAAAAACAATGTTATATTACACTACAGTTACCACTATGTTTCGAAGATTTACCAAAGTCTTATGGGTTTGGAATGACATGAGGGTGAGTAAATTATCACAGAATTTTACATTTTTGGTGAACTATCCCTCACAAATTAAATAAAACATAAAACGCTACTTTTATGTGTACGCTTGAATTGATTAGGTCAGATTGACATGTTTTAAAAAAATGTCAAATAATTAATTTATTTTGAACACACAAAGCATTAGGGTCTCTGGCAACCCAACATAGTTTAAAATAATCTAAACAGAACAACATGGAAATATCACAATTGTTTCTCTGCAATATAGTGCACGTTTAAATGACCAAGAGAACTATCAAAAATCTGTTAATTTTATAAACCCAAACCTACAAAGAACATAGTTTCCCAAATATTATTAGGAGAACATTTTGAGACACAGTTGGTACTTAAATGAAACAACTGGCAGCTCCAGATCTATGAAAATGGAACCTCTAAGGCAATAGCATAGAATTTTCCTCTGGGCTTCCATGAAATAAAATGGCATTTATACTTATCAAAGCAAACTAAATAGCCAGGCTTTTCATCAACACAAGTTCAGTCATGGGAATATAAATGATCCTGGTGACTTGATTCTGCCTAATGGTGCTGGATGAAAGGTATATTAACTATGCTGAAATCAGGAAAGAAAAAAAAAATAGATAAATAGATAATAATGCTGAGGGAAAACAATTAAGTATTAAATAATATATATAATCAGTGGATAAATGACTTGTAATGTTTGCCTGGCTACCTGAAAAGCACTTTCTTAATCTAATGCCTTCTGAAGCTGTCACAGTGTTGTAGCTTTAGTCCATTTGATTAATGATGAGCTGTGGGCACAGCTAGCAGCTTAAGTCTCAATTATGAAAAAAAAAAAAAAAAAACAGTAACTAGTGCAGTATTGCTGATGTCTTTATTCCACTGACAGCAGTGAAAAATCACAATATTTCTAATCAGGGTAAAATCGTTCATCATTCATTTATTGGCATTTCCGAACATGCCCTTTCTGTCTACCTTTTCCTGCTTCCTGACTTTCACGCCACCCTCAAACCAAATCCTGCAGAGATTGATGCTTCAATCCCTCTGTTTTCCTCTCACTCCTTCCAAAGTCTATTAAAGTCCGGCTTTAATTATTCATTTGAAGGTCATGACCCTGTCCAGCCCCATTTTTTTTTGCAGTTTAAGACAATACAAGAAAATGAATACAACCTGTAACAATTTTTAGATGAATGTTTTAGTGCTGGATGTTGATTGGTACAGCAATCCAGTCACGATGCAAAACATCTTTCAAATATTTACTGTATATATTGATATCCAGCTATTAACCTCAGCACAAGATTCACAACCACAACAAATGCAGGGTGGGGACTTGGTTCTATTCAGGGCCGTCGCTAGGAATTCTGGGCCCTGTGCACTTCATTTGCTATGGAGCCCCCTCAAAATCACGTTCATATTGGTATCGCCGCCATATTGGTATCCCCATACATTCTATTGAATTAATATGAAATCGCACTATTTTAATGAGAAAACATCACCTAACAAGTCAGTTTTTTTATATCTGAAGTCTCACTGTACATTCTTACAACACGAACGTCCTAGGCATATAAGTGGCTATTTGTTTAATGTCGGGAATTTCCCATGAGTATTAAAATGTTATGTTCATATACAATACAGTAGCATACATCAGATGAACATGATAAACATGGCATGCTCAACATATGTATTACAAATGACAGAGTACTCATTCTGAAATCTGAATAAAGATTTATGCTTTGTATACACTTCTATTTCGCCTTGTACAGTTATTCACTGTTTATGTTTTTTTTTTTTGTTATAGTGAAGGCTAACTGCAAATGTTTCAACAATGATTTTGTTAACAGCATGCATTTTGAAGCAGGTAATGATTTAAACGTTGGTTAAATTAATAATTAATTCAACATATATTCATAACATTTTACTCCTATGGAAAAGGTAATGCTAGTAAATCGCCATATAATTTGAGCGATCTTTAGTCTGAAATAGATGTTGCTCAATTAGGACATTAAAAATATACACATCATAACTTATTCAGATAAATAACGCTGACTACATTCGGTACAGACCTAAAGACATGAAGTTTTATTTCCAAGATGATGCCTGATAAGCTTTGAATTTCAATACAACATAGAGCAATATAGTAAAAGAGGCTTGCATTGTATTATTCATTGAATTTTCAAATCAATTTCAGATACTAATACCAGATATATGTTGCTTGAACACTTTCGGTGGCTTCACCGCTGAATGGCAGTTTAGAACGCATTGAGCAATCCAGTCATTATACAGATCAGTGGCATGGATGAATTGTTCACAATAAGATGAATAACATAGGTAGGGTTAATGTATATAGATCAATATGAGACAAATGGGATATTCGATATATAAACACATCCATCCATAACATTCATGTAATTCTACAGTGTATAGTGCATATAACCTTTTCTTTCTCTCTCTCCCAAACCTATTTTTTATGAATTGATTATTAGCTTTTAATCAGAGGTGGAAAGAGTACGAAAGTATTCTACTCAAGTAAAATTACCATTACATTAATTACATTTTACTTAAGTACAAGTAAAAGTACCAGTCTAAAAATCTACTCAAGTAAAAGTAAAAAGTAGCTCATTTAAAATGTACTCAGTAAAAATTACTTAGTTACATTTTAACAGTGGGAGGGAGGCAAAAATGGGATAGGCCTATAAATCTCAAACCAGTTGTTTTTAATTAAAGGAATCAGTCATTTAGAATAATAAGACATTTGGACTGCTATCAGGCAAATTAAATCAGTATAATCAAAATTCATCTTTTCAATGCAGAGGAAACAAGCTTCAACGGAAGTGGCATTTAGATGTATTTACACACTGTTTAATGCAGGACATGACTGCATTTAACCTGCAGTTACTAATGCAGAAATAATGTTTTGATGTATAAGACATAAAATGTTGAATACTCATCTGAAATTATAAGAAAAAAAAAATCAAAAGATACTTTAAATATGAAATTAAAACTGACAGTATGGTGTGAGCAAGTCACTGTTAATAAGTGAGTCATTGAGATTGAACCGAATCATTTAAACAGTTGATTCATTCAGGAATGAAACACCATCATGTTGCTCAGAGATGCAAAACTCTGCTATGGTGGCTGTGTTTGGAATTATTTTTGTTGTAGAGATAGAGCAAAAACAGGCAATATGGTGTCTAAAACGCAAGTCTCTTAATTAACTTCTTGTTTATTGAACTGTTGTAAAATAAAATCTATTATTAATCATACTGATATTTGTAGGAAAAACCGGCACTCTTCATGTGATATTGATTTACTATATGAAATGATATATACATTTTCTTCCCCTATATCTTGAATTTTGTGATCATTCTAAATGCATTTTAACAGACTGAATCACGCAGTGAAAGAACGCACTCTAAATGCGCGCACACTAGTCTAATCTACTAGTCTTCACGGCACTCTGTAGGAGTGTTTTGTTTGATTTTTGGCAAAATACTGCTAATGTCAAACCGCAAACAATTACGATATTATCGCAGACGATATATATCGCACACCCTGCACCACTGTCTTTTTTGGCTAATTTGTGCAAAACCTCTTGCTAAACTGTCAAAGCTTAATTTTAACCACCAATGCAGCAATGCAAGTATTTACCTTACCTATAGCCTACATGCTTGCGAAGGGTTGATGTCCAGATTTTATAAGCTACCCACTCGGAGCGAGAACGAGGTGTGGCGGTGAAGACCCGGGAGAGAGGGGTTACACTTGCGAATGTTTGATGTCCAGATTTTATAAGCTGCTAGTTTGGTCTCCCTATAGGCAAACACAGCTTACACTGCATAATAGAGCTTAAATATGGCCAGGGGTTCCCTTCATTTCCTTCGAGTTCAATTTCAGCAGAATACGACAGGGTTTCGTTTTCAGCTGGTTCTGCTCTGCACCACTAACGCCGGTCTTGACCGTCTGCATCTTTCTTATGATTTTAGCGCCAGTTTGCTCTCCTGCCCATTATTTACTGCAGTAGTTTCCAGGGAGCGATTTATTTATTTTTTACTCAGTAATTATTGTGTTTTAAAATGTAGCGAAGTACAATACTTCAAACAAAGTATACTTCTGTCAGGACCACTATCGTCAAAATGATATAAATATAATTCGTTACTTTCCACCTCTGCTTTTAATGAACTCAGGAACCCAGAGTGGGGAACAGTGGTATAGACTTAGGTTACATGTTAATCCAGATACATTTGAAAACGCATCTCTGAGACAGAGTTTTTGTCCCGCAAAAACGGTGCTTTTTGAGGACGCTCTACAAAGTGGATACATTTGAAAATGCTGTTTTTGCATTGTAGTGTGGCCTGTGAAAACTGAGGTATTCAAAAATGGAAATGTGTTGTTTAGTCATGCATATTGGAGAGTGGGGCACAACATAACATTTTTGGACTTTCTCAGTTTGAGTAAATCCACATCAGGTTCAGAGTATATTTTTCTCCTCACATTGATTGCACTCTTGTCTAGTACCCTTGATAATCTTTGAAGCACCATGAAAAAACCACAGTGTATGAATATAGCACACAGCAGCACAGTGTTATTGATGCCATTACTATACCATGACATTACTGCCACTGTATTATTATTTTTTATTTATTTTTATTTTTTTGTAAGAATTAAAAATAAACAAATTTTGGAGTTTGACAATGGACAGACAAGCCAAAATGCTTAACGTTTCTTGAAATAATAATTTCTGAACATTTACTCTCAGTC
>NW_015558571.1:87006-88173 GCF_001515605.1 Sinocyclocheilus anshuiensis | reverse complement strand
ACATTTACTCTCAGTCTTTATACACCTGTTTCTCATTAAATTTCATTAAAGCAATTAGTGTAAATTACATCGCTAATGTCATAGCATAGCATAGCCTGATAAAAATGCTCATTTTAGATGAAAATTCCATATGGCACTTAGATGCATTTGCATCTGAACTCTTCATATATATATATATTATTTATATATTACTATATTGATATTATTTATTTTATTTATCATTTTTTATCACTTGCTTGTACAAAGTCTGCTGAAAAAAAAAAAGAAAAGAAAAAGGTCTCTGCAATTTGACAAATGGTTGAACTAGCCATATTTGTTCATTACCATTTGAGTGGATTAAAATAAGTTTGTACAAGAAGATAAGTGAGTTTAATACGCACTGGAGGCTAAAGGAAAGATTCTATTACCGTATATAGAAATTACCTCATAAAGAAACTAATATGGCAATTTAGGGAGCAATTTTTAATAAGACTTTTATGATGCACAGTTGTAGTTATGCTAATTAAGTTGTCATTTTACTTATGTTCTGCCCTCAATACTGCCTCATATTTCAATTTCAGTAGATTAGTGGTAGCTAACTGTTACTAATGAATTTCATTAATGCTGTGAATACAAAGCCATGATATTCATACCAGGATTGCTCCTCTCTCATCTTTTGTGTGCCATATGTGCAGATAGAATAATGTTTATGGGATTATAAAGTGCACTGTGGTACATTGTTATTGGAGTTGCTCTCTTGGAGACAGGACCTTTTCAAATCCAAGAAACAGCAGGCTGCACTGCAGTTCTTACTTTATTGCAAAGTACCAGAAATATTTCATCTGCTATCTTTGACTGTGGTGTTGGAAAAACTTTTGAAGTGCTGGCACAAGTGAAAAATGATTATTCTTCTCTATCAATACTATTTCCAGAAACAGAATTGTCCTCTTCCAGATAAATAGTCTCACAGAACGATCTGGTTTATTCTTTTGACATTTCCCATAGCAATTTCCCTGAGAGCCTTTAAACTATCAGTATAGTCTAGCAGATCATTCTGGAAACCTTCAATACACATTTATTCATTGCCGGGATTCTGGAAATTCATCTACCAAAGCCCAGGCATATATTTGACAGGATACAATATTTTAGAATCTGTCATCATTACCTTATTCCTGTTTGTAATTTAAA
>NW_015558571.1:83895-86959 GCF_001515605.1 Sinocyclocheilus anshuiensis | reverse complement strand
ACACACTGGTTTGTAGTGCAAACAGTTTTACCGTTTACTGCACGTTGTTATTCTCCTCGTTATTTACCTATAGTGGTTAATGATCCGGAAGTCTCACCCATAGGCTTACTTCTGCGTTGAAGAAAAAGGTGGATACCCAACTAACGGGGAACGTCCTCAGAACTTTAGCTAATAGTCTGGCAAGATTCTCTGAAAGTTCTAAACAAACATTCTTCCAGAAACGTCAGTAGAATGTTGGCTCAAAGTTATCTGGTTTTAATAGGCCTAACGTTCTGAAGACACACACACACACACACACACACACACAATGTTATTATATTAGAATTATTATTAAACATCAATATTTTCAAGATTTTAATTAGGAAATGGAATAAATGACATTACTAATTGCATAGGATTTTATTTTTCAAAATGTAAAAAGGAACATCTATAGAAGCCCATTTTAGCCTCAGCATGAATGAATGAATGAATGAATGAATGAATGAATGAATGAATAGTTTGTTGTTACTTAATATCTTGGAATGTGACTCTGTATCTCGCAACTGTACTCACAATTGTGACTTTTCTTTTCAAAATGGACTTAATATATTTTAATGTGACTTCATGTCTTAATGAAAAAATTATATTCAGTATATTAACACATATGATGGATGCATGAAAATGTGCTGGACTGTAGCAATGATATCTCTGTGGTCCCCTTTCTTATGTTTTCGTGCAACATTGGAACCAAACATGCTTTCAGAATCTATCATTGTAGAGGTAATCTTTGAATACAAATTGCAGCAATTTAACAAATCCTAATCCTGCTTTACTTACCTCTCGCAAAGTATAATGATTACCACTTTGATTGTTTGGTCTAGTTCAAGACTGAGGAAATGCATTGTTACAGCAGTCCGGTCAGCCAGAGTCAATCAATGCTTATTGCCGATACCAGGTGAAGTAATTTGCTGTTGAATGCACTCAGTCATTTCAGGGTGAACACTCAATTTGGCCTGATGAGTTGAACCCTTTAATCTCTGGCAGTCCCTCAAGTACAGAGCTGCTAAATGCTCTAATAAGGGCAGACAGATGTTGTGGGATCTGCTTTGATTCTTTTAATTGATTTTTCTCTTATTTTCCCCTTTTGCACTCAAATCCCTTTGTGGGTTACTGTCTAATATGTTTCATACACTTCATATTTTGTTTATACTTTAATTTGCAGTACATTGTTGTTGACAGACTCTCTGAATATAATTAGGGAATACAGCACACCTTACTCCAGCTGAGGACAACCCCTGGGGAAGACATAATACAACACCAAATGGTGTGTTTGTTTTTTTAGAGAGAATCTTGATGCATCATTCTCTCTTATAGGCACTGCATAGGTAGTGTGGCAAAATTAGGTACATCTGGTCAAGAAGTGGAAACTGTGCTTTGGAAAATTAATTTAAAATCACATGGTTATAACGTCACAAGGGAACTGACAGTAAGCTATCTCTCAAACTATCAAAATGAAACAACTGATTTAATGATATATTGAGCCCAAAATATAATTAAAAATTATGACATGCAGAGCAAAAATAATGCGTGTCCCTATAGTGTTCTTATAATAGAACAGAGAATGAGAATTGATATGCCATTACATTTAACACAACACTTTTCTTTGCTTATATTTTTTCTGTTTCATTCATTAAATATTAAAGTTGAAATGTGTAACATATATATTTGTTAAAATACTTTGTCCTATCCTAGTTTAATATGCACAGACAGCTATCTGTTGGTTGATTCCCCTGAAAACTGTAAACATGGTTTACCTGCACAATAATATTCTGATATTAATCAGAATTCTGTCATTTTCCAATTGCGCAAGCATAATAACTATTACAGATTAAGCCAGCATTTTTGATTGTATAGAAATCTGAATAAGACAGCTGGCATATGTCTGTATTAACCTTAATCTCGAGTAATGGAAACACCTTATTCAGAATATCAGTCATAACTAAACATTCATTTATTTATTTCTGCTTTTGTCAAGATATTGACAAATGTGCATGTTTGAATATACTGATTACATTTATACAGGGATATTCCAATAGCTGTGGATCATGTAAAACAGCTTAACCAGAATATGGAACTTAATCAGAAAATGTTGTGCTCGTAAACGTGATTACTGTCATTATTAGTTTAACATTGAGTTTGTGAATGTGCTGCCTGTTTGTCCAACCAATGGTAGACAGTAGGAGAGTTCAGTCATTATTTCCATGATTTCTTTTGACAATGCTAGTGGCACAGAAATTGCACACTTGAGCTTTAAGTCCTTAAATAAAAATGTTCAATCCTTTTCTATAGCGCTTCCTCTTAAATATAAGCACTGTGATGTTTTAGTGATGACTTCAGGACTGTGGCATCCGTATCATTAAACCAGTGGCTGATATTGTGATATATTGTACATATCGAGATTTCACGTTTTTGTCTGGTCTCTGTTTTACAGTCTAAGTGCCAGTGTCTTTCTGTGAACACAGATGTAAAGCGAACTAATGAATCAACTGTGCAAAAGCAGCTCGGAGTTGAGCCTTGGATCACAAATCTCTTAACAGAATAGAGCCAAGCCGTCATTCTATTTTTGTTTCACGTTATGTCAGACCTGAGCAGCGCAAGTCCCTCTGGCCTCCGTTTTAATGTGTGCTGTTTGCTCAGTCAGGAAACAGATGTTATAAATCTATGTATACTGTATGCATGTATCTATTTATTTTTTAAACATATTTCAGATTTTTAGAACAGCACTGATTACCCTTGTTAGTGGAGGATGGCATTTGTTTGCTCTTTTTCTCTAGCGCGTGTGGAGGTTTATGAGGCTCAGCGTGCGAGGGTGATGACAGGGCCTGGTGGCCGGCCAAAGCACGGCTGGCATTCGAAGTGCCATCGCCCTGTTGCCTCCTGCTACCGCCACCGGCCCATATGGGCAAAGAGATTGCTCTCCACTGGCGCTCCCCAGCCATCCATCACCTCGGTCCACGTGCCCAGCACGCCAGCCCTGGCACCACGCTGATTCCGATCCATCAGGATTTACTGTGAGTGACAGGGA
>NW_015558571.1:63515-83617 GCF_001515605.1 Sinocyclocheilus anshuiensis | reverse complement strand
GGAGCCCTCAGTTTATCATCTCACCGAAAACAAACACAAAAAAGAAATACCCAGGCTGTCACGGTGATGTGGCTCATACTGACTGAGTCACCCTTCATATATTTAATTTGACACTTTTGGATTTTTCGAATGTTGTGACAGGCTTTTTTGGGGGCGTTTAATAGTAATTGGATTAGTTTTCTTTGCTTAAGCGCTTGAATTTACAGATTTTTCGCATCCGTGATGCTTTCCAGACCATGTCACCTTCAAAGATGATTAATTTAAGTCCTTTCTTCTTGGACATTTATCACTTCAGTAGACCCTTAATGTCTTTTTACCGTGACTTTGCCAGGCAGGGCTGGTGGTGCTTAGGAAACTGTGATGTTCCCAAGCTGTTTCTGGCTTGTTTTCCACTGTCTACATTAATATTTGTTAAGAAGCAGATTGAGAAAACAACATATGGCATAAATATTCGTATTTTCCACTCAAGGTTGTTGGTATGGCGTCCTTCAGTAGGGTCTGCAGCCTTGCTTGCTAAATCGCTTTTCTTTTTTTACCGACCCCCTCCTTCTTCTCAGAGCGGCAGGATCGGACCAGGCCAAAATGATAGCATGGACACAGAGAAGCACCCCCTGGCCCCCACAGCCCCTCACCGGACCTGCGGCCACTCTTTCTACGATTTGAGAGAGCTGTCAGTTTACATCGCTGGTACGCAGTGAGGCTGAAGCTTCCCCACTGACTGGAGAGGAGTCGTTGGCCAGGCTTTCCTTGTCATTGGGAGTTAAAGCAGTCACTGATCCTAATGCTTACACTGTTGTTGCAGCATTCCGATTTATACTCGCTGCGTGACTTGTCAGCTTTAATGAGGGCAGCAGGCACAGAATTATCAGCATACCAATAATGAGGGTGTCACAAGCTGCCAATTATTTCTGTTTCGGACGGTATTTCCAGAGTCCTTCTTTTCACACCATCTGACCTAATGATGAGAAATGTCTTCTACTTTGTTTAGGTTATACGATTTGTGTTAGATGGCAGAAGAAAGGGTTATTTCAGGTCTTAGATCCGGCCATCATCTGATGCACTTCACATGCTGAATGTTCTCTCTGAAACCATCACATGCAATCATGGCCTCATGAGGCAATCGCGTTTGAATGGTTCACCAAATTCGCTGCTCAAACAATAATGGCACCACCATTTTATCTCAAAAGAAAACGAGAGGCGAAAAATGGATGGCCAAAATGTGCTCAAGCCATTGCCATGTGTCGCATTAAAACAGGGGCAGCGGGAAAAGGCCCAATAATGCCTCATTTTTCCCTCTTCCAGTATGTCAGTGGTGTTTATGTGATATAAAGGTGTACAGCAGATCCAGTTGGGGGGCTACATGCACTGCAAAGAAATGCATCATCTCTCTAGATTCAGTCTTTAAAAAAAAAAAAAAAAAAACTGGTTAAATATTAACATTTAACTAATATACACTAGCGATCAAACGTTTTGGGTCAGTAAGATTTCAAAAAAATAATAATTAAAAAAGTCTCTTATTTGCTTAGCAAGGATGCATTTATTTGATCAAAAATACAGTAAAAAGTAATATTGATACTGTCACAATCTCCAGCTGGAGTGCCCATGAGCTCCTCTAGAGGGCACTCCATCCCGGACCTTTGCCACTTTCACGGACTCCATTTCCCATAACACCCCATGCCTAGGAACTGATTATATACACACCTGGTTCCAATCAGGAGGACTATTTAAGCTCCACACCCACCCACTCACATGACGAAGTCTTGTTCAGCTGTTAGCGGACACTTTTGAGTGTTTCCATGTTTTTGCCTTGCCTTATTTTTGTCTTGTCTTGTCTTGTCTTGTCTGTTTTTGGACCTTGGACTGTTTCCTTGTTTTTATGATTGTTTGCTGCCTGCCCTGACCTTTGCCTGTTTTGAATTACTCTTTTGCCTTGCCCTGGATATAATTGTTTGCTGGCGTTTGACTTTGCCTGTCTCGACCACACTTTTGATAAAGCTTTCAATTGGATCTCTTTTGTCACGCCCAGTCCGATACAGATACACTATCATACTGTAAAATTAAAAATGTATTTATTTATTTATTTGTTTATTTGTTTGTTTGTTTGCTATGGCAAAGCTGGATTTTCAGCAGTCATTACGCCAGTCTTCAGTGTCACACGAACCTTCCGTCATTCTAATATGCTGATTTGCTGCTCAATAATTATTATTTTCATTTTTGAAAACAGTTGTGCTGCTATGTATTTTTATGAAAACCACAATGCATTTTTTTCAGGATTTTTTTGATGAATAGAATTTTGCAAATGTATTTGTTGATATAATTACTGAATAGTTGCTTGAGGGTACAAAACGAATAGTGCAACATATCATGAGTTTCACTGAATATGAAATAGCTTCCTGTCTGGTAGATATACTGATGAGAAGCATGCACTTTTCTTTTCCCGTCAGTATATGAAATATTGAAGGGAAAGGAAAAGGAAAAGTGCATTCTTCTCATCAGTATGTCTACCAGATATGAAGCTCTTTCGATTACTTTTTACTTCAGAAGCTTTTTACAGCACTGAGTAATGACTACGTTTACCCAGAGCACAAAAATGAGAAAAATAACTCCTTCTCTTCTAGAACAGAAAAGAAGAGACTATTTTTGTAGCAGCATCATGAGTGCATTTATGGGCACTCAAGCCTCAAGTTGAGCAAATTTTCACATTTTCACATCTCATGGCTGTTTTATTTATTCACAAAAATGATCTTGCAGTATTCATACTTGTTATTTTGCATGGTGTAATCTTTAGATATATGTTGAATATCTGACCTGTGGACTGAAAAGTCACTGCTAAATATTATATTTCAAGTACATTTATTTTAACAGCTTATACATTTGTATTACTATTAATAAGTATTAGTAAATAGACTGAAACATTAATAGTATAAACGGTATTCATTCATTTTGTGTAATTCTGTATTAATATGGCAAGTTATGCATTAGAGCTTAGTGTACCACAAAATATCTGGTGGTTTCTATTGTTGTACAATTAGTGGTGACAGTAAATTAATTACAATAAAAAAATACATATAAACATAAGGCATTACATTATTTCCTGATGAAAGTAATAAAAAATAAAATAAAAATCAATCAATCAATCCAAGATGATGAACAAACCGGGAAATATTTGGGTTAAAAATGTAATTCACTTTATTCTAAACAAAGTTGATATGAAACAGTTCAATCTAATAAAAAATTGACTATTTGTATGTATGACATGTATTTTCATGGAGTATCACATTGTCAGCTTAGCATGCTGATATCAGATTCTGTTGAAATCAGTTTTCAAACTACATATGTAGCTCGAAACATATTTGTAAAATTACATTCGAATGTAGCTTGAAACTGTAAAAAATCATATTTTGTGTGTGTGTGTGTGTGTGTGTGTGTGTGTGTGTGTGTGTGTGTGTTTCTTGGTGTTCACACTTTGCTAAATATGATCTGATTACAAACAGATATGCAAAATCGGACTTGAACTGACAGTCTGAAAAAGGCTAGGGTTATTGTCATGCAACATGGCAAGAATAAATAACTGTATTTAGTTCTGCTATGTTGCATGAAGATAACTCTCATGAAAATAATGTAATTGTGAGCAGCTTGATTTACTTTTGTGCAGTCGGTAAAGTAAGCTGTCTCAGTTGTGTCTGACTCCAACAAGGGACAGAAAATACATTTTAATGCAACGCGTTATCCCGAAATTCTCTGTAGACCTCCAAACAATGTGTCTGAGTTTATTAGAGCAGACAGAGACAACACCAAAGTCAGAGAGAGGGCTTTTTAAGGTTAGAGGTCAGTTGGAGGCGTCAGGCTTTTGTTGCTCGCTGCCTCTCTGTCTATCTCTTACTTGTTCTTTTTTTTTTTTTATAAAAATTAATTAAATGGGTCTCCTAGAACCTTCTGACAGGTAATTCCTCAGTCTCTTCCTTCCTTTTTGTGATCAGAAGAACCCCGGTGATTCCTAGCATGGGTCCCAACACTATGGGGGGATTTCTCTCAGAACCTACCCCTTCAGCTCAATTCCTCCCCGCATTTCCGAGAGCTTTTCATTCGTATCCCCTGGAAACCGCTCTGCATTCTTTAAACTCCCCTTAAAAAAAAGGAGGAAAAAAAGGGAAAGGGTAGTGAGAGACAGTAGGGGGAGAGCCCTTACACGTTTGGTTATGCCCTTTGATCATTCGTTTATCTTTAAAACAGATGGTTGACCACTGTGCTGTTTATGTCAACATGCGCTTATTTGAAAGAGCGATTCACGTCGGATGATTCCTCTCTTGAAACCGATGAATTGCAAATCATCAGAAATAAAAAAACAACCGCTTGTATAGGTTAACAAAGCACTTGCCTTCCAGAGAGCCCAAGGGCGGGAATCTAAAGCCTCTTTTCATAATACCCATGTCTGCAACCTGCTTCTTTACATAACGTTTCTGCAACGTTACTCGCACATCACAAGAATACAGGGCAGATAATCTACTAATCTGATTATTGTTCAATTATGAAGGCTCACTGGTCTATAAATCCCCACAGATGTAGCGTTCACGTGTACAGTCATCAAAGAATAATCTAATTTTGATAGTGGCAGGCAGTGGGTGAATGGCAGTGGACTGGGTATTGCATATGAGATGGGGCGTGTAATTTTACCTTAATAAAACTGTGTCTTGGGAGGTAGATGATGGGGGTGGAGTCCGGTTATAGAGAGCCCATATAATCTTTCGATCCATATTTATTTAATAAGACTGGAATACTTGTTTAAAAATTGCCATCAAAAGGTTGTCAGGGCACATCAAAGTGAAGGAAAGGGAACTTGTTTGATGTTGTGTGAAGTGGTCATTAAATTTTTACTGCGTTTATGAGCCTGTATTTTTACAAGACCACTGGTCTTATGTAAGGAGTTACACCGCTAATTGTTCATCAAAGCTTTTCAATGAAAAGACTTACAGAAAATGCCATAATAAGGGTCTACAATTAATACTCAATAAGCTCCAAAATATTGGCTTTGGGACATAATTGCCAGTTGATTGATTAATTTATTAAAAACTGCACCATGGTACATAAAATACATTCCCTATCTTCTTCCTCACCACCAGTACATGAAATAATTGTAATAATTTTCAGTTCCCCAAAGGACTTTAAGTTATTTTTTTCTCAAAAGAACCATATTTTCTTGATGTGAAGAACATTTTAATAATCTAAAGAACTTTTTTCCACTTTAAAGAACCTTGAAAGGTTCCGTGGATGCTAAAGGTTCTTCATGGAACCATCAATGCCAATGAAGAACCTTTATTTTTAAGACTGTTTAGTCAATGGAATTATAACACTGAATTGTATAATGCATCCCAAGTTGATAGTCTACATCAAGTAGTCACGAAGGTTAAAATGGCAATGAACTCCCATTTATTGTCTTTAGTGTGACAGTAGCTCTTAAAGTGTTTTTACCTCATGATTGACAAAGTAGCCCTGTCAAGGACATACTCTATAACTGATGCTCAGTTGCTATGGTAGAGGTGCAGGCAATTTAAACATCATCACATCCACCGGGGGCACGCTCCCTTCAGTGAGTGGCTTTGCTAAAGCTGATGCCTGCCAACGCCATCAACGCCGGTGACTCTTAAACGGTGACAAGAGGTCTTAGAGATGAAAGTTGCGTGAAAAGGATTGACGGATGGAAGAAGAATTATGGGGGGATAGATTCCTTCAAATTAGTTTTTAAAATGTTGCTTACACAAGAACATGTCGGAATATTACCTAATCAGTCAAATCCTCAAAAGCTGACACTTTCACACTGAAGGGCTGACGAGACTTCATTCCCCTCGTTCGGGACCCTAGGGAGCACCCAAGAGAGAACTAGACAGAGATCTGTGTTGCCAAACTCTAAGATGTGTTAGGTCCTCCTGACAGACATTGAGAAATTCACGCGACTTATTTAACAAGATCGCAGGCACACTTTTACAGGGATGCTCTACCCTCAATTAATGGAGTAAGGCGAAAGCTGCGTGTTTTGCATTTTGTAACAATGCGAGTGTTAAACTGAAGGTGATTTTAATAGGATTTGCTGCAGTTGGGAACCAGAGATTAGCAGCTTTAAAGTGACGAGGGCCCTAGCAAACCACGAGAAAGCTTAATCTGGACTGCATTAATAGAAGACGCTTGCGAAAAGATCTACTGTGAAATATTTGATTGTAGCATGTTTGTACAAAAGTGCACTGGTGTTTGTATTAGCCTGAGCTTTTGTTAATACTTTAATGTTCTCCGTACCTCAGGAAAAGTCATATTTGATCAAGGAGGCACTTCTGAATAGATTTGGATCGTTGACAGGCTTCTTTCCATTTCATGTAGGATTTGAAACAGACAATAGTGTGCTCAGAGAGTTGAGAGGAGGCTTGGCTCTTTAACGGTGTGATCTGCATTGAGCTCCACTTCAGGTTGCCCTTTTTGACTGCTGAGATGTTGATAATTCCTCAGTCTCTTCCTTCCTTTTTGTGATCAGAAGAACCCCGGTGATTCCTAGCATGGTTCCCAACACTATGGGGGAGTTTCTCTCAGAACCTACCCCTTCAGCTCAATTCCTCCCCGCATTTCCGAGAGCTTTTCATTCGTATCCCCTGGAAACCGCTCTGCATTCTTTAAACTCCCCTTAAAAAAAAGGAGGAAAAAAAGGGAAAGGGTAGTGAGAGACAGTAGGGGGAGAGCCCTTACACGTTTGGTTATGCCCTTTGATCATTCGTTTATCTTTAAAACAGATGGTTGACCACTGTGCTGTTTATGTCAACATGCGCTTATTTGAAAGAGCGATTCACGTCGGATGATTCCTCTCTTGAAACCGATGAATTGCAAATCATCAGAAATAAAAAAACAACCGCTTGTATAGGTTAACAAAGCACTTGCCTTCCAGAGAGCCCAAGGGCGGGAATCTAAAGCCTCTTTTCATAATACCCATGTCTGCAACCTGCTTCTTTACATAACGTTTCTGCAACGTTACTCGCACATCACAAGAATACAGGGCAGATAATCTACTAATCTGATTATTGTTCAATTATGAAGGCTCACTGGTCTATAAATCCCCACAGATGTAGCGTTCACGTGTACAGTCATCAAAGAATAATCTAATTTTGATAGTGGCAGGCAGTGGGTGAATGGCAGTGGACTGGGTATTGCATATGAGATGGGGCGTGTAATTTTACCTTAATAAAACTGTGTCTTGGGAGGTAGATGATGGGGGTGGAGTCCGGTTATAGAGAGCCCATATAATCTTTCGATCCATATTTATTTAATAAGACTGGAATACTTGTTTAAAAATTGCCATCAAAAGGTTGTCAGGGCACATCAAAGTGAAGGAAAGGGAACTTGTTTGATGTTGTGTGAAGTGGTCATTAAATTTTTACTGCGTTTATGAGCCTGTATTTTTACAAGACCACTGGTCTTATGTAAGGAGTTACACCGCTAATTGTTCATCAAAGCTTTTCAATGAAAAGACTTACAGAAAATGCCATAATAAGGGTCTACAATTAATACTCAATAAGCTCCAAAATATTGGCTTTGGGACATAATTGCCAGTTGATTGATTAATTTATTAAAAACTGCACCATGGTACATAAAATACATTCCCTATCTTCTTCCTCACCACCAGTACATGAAATAATTGTAATAATTTTCAGTTCCCCAAAGGACTTTAAGTTATTTTTTTCTCAAAAGAACCATATTTTCTTGATGTGAAGAACATTTTAATAATCTAAAGAACTTTTTTCCACTTTAAAGAACCTTGAAAGGTTCCGTGGATGCTAAAGGTTCTTCATGGAACCATCAATGCCAATGAAGAACCTTTATTTTTAAGACTGTTTAGTCAATGGAATTATAACACTGAATTGTATAATGCATCCCAAGTTGATAGTCTACATCAAGTAGTCACGAAGGTTAAAATGGCAATGAACTCCCATTTATTGTCTTTAGTGTGACAGTAGCTCTTAAAGTGTTTTTACCTCATGATTGACAAAGTAGCCCTGTCAAGGACATACTCTATAACTGATGCTCAGTTGCTATGGTAGAGGTGCAGGCAATTTAAACATCATCACATCCACCGGGGGCACGCTCCCTTCAGTGAGTGGCTTTGCTAAAGCTGATGCCTGCCAACGCCATCAACGCCGGTGACTCTTAAACGGTGACAAGAGGTCTTAGAGATGAAAGTTGCGTGAAAAGGATTGACGGATGGAAGAAGAATTATGGGGGGATAGATTCCTTCAAATTAGTTTTTAAAATGTTGCTTATTCTTGATGTGAAGAACATTTTAATAATCTAAAGAACTTTTTTCCACTTTAAAGAACCTTGAAAGGTTCCGTGGATGCTAAAGGTTCTTCATGGAACCATCAATGCCAATGAAGAACCTTTATTTTTAAGACTGTTTAGTCAATGGAATTATAACACTGAATTGTATAATGCATCCCAAGTTGATAGTCTACATCAAGTAGTCACGAAGGTTAAAATGGCAATGAACTCCCATTTATTGTCTTTAGTGTGACAGTAGCTCTTAAAGTGTTTTTACCTCATGATTGACAAAGTAGCCCTGTCAAGGACATACTCTATAACTGATGCTCAGTTGCTATGGTAGAGGTGCAGGCAATTTAAACATCATCACATCCACCGGGGGCACGCTCCCTTCAGTGAGTGGCTTTGCTAAAGCTGATGCCTGCCAACGCCATCAACGCCGGTGACTCTTAAACGGTGACAAGAGGTCTTAGAGATGAAAGTTGCGTGAAAAGGATTGACGGATGGAAGAAGAATTATGGGGGGATAGATTCCTTCAAATTAGTTTTTAAAATGTTGCTTACACAAGAACATGTCGGAATATTACCTAATCAGTCAAATCCTCAAAAGCTGACACTTTCACACTGAAGGGCTGACGAGACTTCATTCCCCTCGTTCGGGACCCTAGGGAGCACCCAAGAGAGAACTAGACAGAGATCTGTGTTGCCAAACTCTAAGATGTGTTAGGTCCTCCTGACAGACATTGAGAAATTCACGCGACTTATTTAACAAGATCGCAGGCACACTTTTACAGGGATGCTCTACCCTCAATTAATGGAGTAAGGCGAAAGCTGCGTGTTTTGCATTTTGTAACAATGCGAGTGTTAAACTGAAGGTGATTTTAATAGGATTTGCTGCAGTTGGGAACCAGAGATTAGCAGCTTTAAAGTGACGAGGGCCCTAGCAAACCACGAGAAAGCTTAATCTGGACTGCATTAATAGAAGACGCTTGCGAAAAGATCTACTGTGAAATATTTGATTGTAGCATGTTTGTACAAAAGCGCACTGATGTTTGTATTAGCCTGAGGTTTTGTTAATACTTTAATGTTCTCCGTACCTCTGGAAAAGTCATATTTGATCAAGGAGGCACTCCTGACTAGATTTGGATCGTTGACAGGCTTCTTTCCATTTTACGTAGGATTTGAAATAGACAATAGTGTGCTCAGAGAGTTGAGAGGAGTATTGGCTCTTGAATGACGTGATCTGCATTGAGCTCCACTTCAGGTTGCCCTTTTTGGCTGCTGAGATGTTGAAGTACTCTTTAAGTACGACTCTTAAGGAACAGACGAACGTGGGTGTAAATGGTGACCTTGCTTTCTGTTCACCTGAAAATCAAAGAACAAAACGGCGTGCTAATGCTACCGCCACAGGATTTGTGATGGTTGATTGGAGCTTCAACTATTTTAGGGACTGAAATCTTATGTCGAACCCAGCGAAAATAATTCTGTACGTCACTGACAGAAAATAATCAACTCGTCAGTTGTGATTTATTCGAAGGTCCTCATTCAAAGCTTCACGTTCATTGACGGAGCCAGACAATCAAACAATCCGAAGGCTTGATTAAAAGACGCAAATGATATTGCACATTTTTTTCTGCAAGCCGAATCCGGATGGGGTCTTCTTACGGCTGTTAAATATATAATTCCTTCTGTAATCAAATTTCCAGTTGTCATATAATGACAGGTAATCAAGTGTATCCTTTTACATTTTAGATGGTTAGACAGACGTCTCTAACTACATTAAACCCTGCATAAAAAATGCATGATATTAATGTTTCTATTAAAAAATCTCTGCCCTCTCACAAATGATCGAGGACACCCACTGTTTATTTGTTTTTGGTGAGCTATAGATTGTTGCCTGGAGCGTTAAATAATTATGATTAGGGAGGGGTGGGACGTGAAGAAAGTAATAGCATCAAGATCTGATAAATTAATTTGTAATGAAATGCACTCATTTTGCATGACAGCTGGCGAGACCTATTCAGAGGCCATTGAGATGGAAGCAGGCCTTGTGACAGCAGACAAAGAGGACTATCATCCGCAGCGTATGTGCCCCACTCTCACGAGACACCAGAGTGTGCAACTGACACGTCAACAAAAAGCTTGGAGAAGCGCATTGCTTGGATCAATTGCTGATGACCACAAAGCCGAGGACATGTGCTCAACTTTGAAATGGCCCTCTTGTATTCCAAGAGTACTTAAATAATGGTGGAGGTAATGGCCTTTTGGAGACATGTCACATGTTGGTGAGTTACTAACAGAGGAAGATGTTTCAGTAGCGGGGGTTAGTACACTTTATCATGTTACTTAGATTAAAAGTCATTGATAATGTAAAGAAGTGTTGTTTGCTAAGGCAAGCGTTACTCTTGTTTCTCGTACTTAGGGTTGGTGATTCAAAGCCTTAAACTTCAGTGAATCACTCGCTCTGCATCTTTATATCAAATCATGAGATGAGATGTGGTACTTTTTAAGTGAATGGACTTCAGATTTTTGTCTGGTGGACAATAAGACAAGTGAAACAATCCCATAGACTCAGGGTAAGAAATTAACACCAGTCAAATGCAGGAATGTCTTTGAAGTAGCAGGTAATGTTGGTAACCTTAGTGTATGTCACCATTTGAATAAGAAATAAATACAAAATGAGCCATAATATAATCTACCATTGTGTTTGGTGGACAAACAAGTATAGATTTAGACTGAAGGTTGGATGCATATTGTAGCCTGTTTCTTAAAGTAAAACAAAATGTTGAGAAAGTTTAAAGACACTGAGATATAAAGTTACAATTACAATATAAAAAACCACATTGTGCAAGATAAAATGTCTCAATTATGAGAAATTAAGTCACAGTGTAAGATATAAAGCCATATTGTGAGAAATAAATATGCAATAGCGAGACACAGTCTCTTAGCAAAATATAAAGTCAAACTCTGGGACACTGAAGTCACAATTTTGAGAAAGAAAGACCCAACTGAGGTAAAATCATACTGTGAGATTTAAAGTCAAATTACCCTTACAAATAAATACATAAATAAATAAATAAAATACATGGGAATAAATTGGAAAATATACTGTGATACTTTACATTACACATTTTCATATATGGAAACACATATTCTTAAACATTTATCTGACTGTATTGTTTACATAGTAAGTAACGCATTACATATATGAAACCTTGTCAGATGGTATAAAATGTTTACTGACAATAAACATTAAAATTTTAGGATTTTTGGCTAATTGGCCAACATTGTATTGTAGATTTAATATTTATATATAAATGAATTGAGTGATATTAAATATGTTCAAATATATTTATACACAGTACAATATTTTATCAAATGGACATCTATATATTACATATATTATATTAGTGTATTATTTAATATAAAAATACTTTCATTATGATGTGTAAGTAATATTTTGTTGCATATATTTCACTATATGAAAAGTGGCAATTCCTTATGTATTATTCAAAATATAAAATGTATTAACACCGTATATTATTCGATACGTTTTTAATACACATTAAATTGTTTTATTTTTGATTGTTATTATGAAAATAAATATATTTTCTTTCATAAGGGTATGTGAAATAAAGTCGCAATTAGCATGTTTTAAACTGAAGCAGAAACAGACTTCCAATTTGCAATCAAAGCCGTATTTAGAAAGTAGGGAATGGTCTCCTTTGACTTGGGCTAATAGGCAATTCCCCAGAATACCTTCATAGAAACTTCATAGAAACATCCTGGCAACCATCCGCAACACACATGGGTTTTGCATTGGCATGGACTAACTAATTAGATTGGCACATTCAAACCTATACCACTGGATTCTCCATGTTCCCTGAACACCTTCCACCTCCTTTCAGCTCCGTCTACCTTTATTAATATTGGCAGTGAGCTTTTTTTCACTATCAAGCCTCCTTGTGTACTTTTGCATTGAGTTTCAGAGTTTCCTTTCAGAACACATTTGTTGTGCCATGTATCCTGAATAGCCACTCTTCTTTAACAAAAGACAAAAGAAAAAGAAAAGGTTGGTTTTCTAATTGAATCACCACTATCTTTTCCCTGTTGTGCCTCATCCTTATTCTGTCAGCGTCGAAGGCCTTGCTGTGTCCTGTCCGCTCACCAAAAAGAGTAGATGCGTCACCATTTAGCCACTTTGACGAGGTGGCCCTTCCTGGCCCATGTCCAGAAGAAAGGCCTTTCTCCTCAGTTCAGCATCAAACCATAACCTTTCTCAAGTTTAATTACCTTAAGTAAGTTCGGAGTGGGCCGCTGTGCTGTCTCCCCAACTCATCCTTCTGCTAGCGCTGATGTGAAGTCCACATGTGTGCTGAGTCTCCCGCTGTCTGCTGCCACACGTTGCACGCTATGGAGCACAGATGACCCTAGCCCTCACTCCCTCGGACTCTCATACACACGCATACACATACCCATGATAGCACACTCAAACAAAAAAATAAAATAAATGATAAATACAATTACAAATTAAAAATACGAACATAAGAACCTTAATGGTAAAATAAATATAGTTCAAATTATTTATTTCAAATAAGTCAAAAATAAGCATGGACACAATATATGGTTTCAAATATGGTAAAACATGTTAAATGTTTTAAATGTATTTATTTATTCATGTTTTGCTGTGCTCAAGAAACACCATTCGACTTGTGTGTGATACATTGATTCTTGCAATTGTAGTTAACATAAAATTAATGTAATACATTTTTCTGCTTCTTTGTCGCAAAAGGACAGTTTTGATCTTTTTTTCTAATGAAAATATGCCTGAACATTGTAAAAATACTATATTTCATCAGATCATTATCAGAGGTCTCACTGAGGTGATATATATATATATATATATATATATAGTGTGTAATGTGTAATGAATTTTATAGGAATATTTTAGATATACAGATTGCATATTAAAGAACAACAAGCCATGCAACTTGCAACAGCATAGGTTTAATCATGTTCACAGGTTGTCAATTAATATGAATTACTCTATATAAACACAGTCTAAATTGACCTCTGAGCCATCCAATTACACTGATTCTTATTTCCGTTGGGCCACTTCTTAATCTGACCTTCATTTTAATAGATCCTCCTCCAACTGAATTTTTCTGACAATGAATTACATTTTTCTCAGAGAAAACGAAAATGGAGTAACAGTGGTAACTGCATGTACTGCCAATCACCCGCAATCAGCCTTTTTTTTCTGCTGCTCTTGTTTCTTCGTCACTTGATGTGTGGAGATTAGGACCCTCTCCGCAGGGAGCCGTGCGGCACTCAGGCGAAATGAAGCTCGGCTAGGAAGTTTTACCTCTCCTGTTTGGAAACTTCTCCATTCGGGTTCCCTCAGCTTTCCCAGCATCCTCTTAAAGACAGCTGAGTGGAGTCAATGCTCTGCTGACACACCAGTACAGCTGTGGGATATAATTTATTACTTTATAATCAGCCAAATGTAACATGTAAAGGTGAGAAGTCTATATTAGTGTGAAAAGTTTCAATGTTGGTCTTCAACCATAAACACCTCTTCATCCCCATCTAGACATTTCATTCATCTGACCTTTCCCTGTCACATTTAGCAGTCTTATAGCTCTGCATATTGATAGAATGGCCAAAGGCAGCTTGGTAAACTGTATACTGCCTAGCCCAAGTAAATACAGTTTGCCATCAGGAAGCTACTAGACGTTATTTCAGAATGAGCCAGTCATGTTTCATGTTCTTCATTTTTAACATTTTTAGCTGCACCCAAATTTATGGAGGTTTATTGAAGATTTAAACAATACTGTAATCAAATCCAAACCCATTAACATTTTTTAAAGAGAAAATGAGCTAATCTCCCAATTCAGATAAAGAAACTGTGACAGTACGCAGACTACTTTACCAGCCGCCATTATACGACATATAGTTTAATGGATCTAATTCACCATTAGCACGATATTTTCTTCAATGAGTGTGACAAAAAAGGACCTTTCAGCATCATTTCCTTTTGCATACCAAAAGTCATTCAAATAAGGGACCTTTAACCAGGAGCAACGTGCTATTCATGCTATTTTAATTACAATGTTAAACCATTATTTGTTTCAACACCTGGTTAAACCATTCAGGCTTGTTTAAATCCCCCTTTTTATCACAGGTGTGTTGGAAAGGCTCAAAGGGGTGAATAGGTCTGCCACAACAGGGACATAATCAAGTCAGCTGAGCTGGCTGTTGAATGAGCTTCTGGGACGAGTTCAGATGCTACACACTCTAGTTCTCAGAGAAAGAGTACAAGGTGGATTATGCTTGAAAAGAGGATTTACTCAAGGATGTACCCTCAACGTTTCTTTTTTTTTCTTTTTTTTTCTCCGTCGTTCTCCTTTTCGTAGTGGTGAGCATCATGAATAGCACCTTTTCTCCTTTGGAGCAGTATTAGGAAACTAGGATTTACTCAAGGATGTACCCTCAACGTTTCTTTTTTTTTCTTTTTTTTTCTCCGTCGTTCTCCTTTTCGTAGTGGTGAGCATCATGAATAGCACCTTTTCTCCTTTGGAGCAGTATTAGGAATCTCAATTGCTAGCTTAAAAGCTATTGCCTTTGTTGTGCATTTCTCTGCATATATTTGTGTTGCAGTTTAGCTGATTGAAACCAAGAGGCCATGCTGTTTCGACACTGTGGATGGCCCTGCTTTTAGAAAACCTCTTCAAATAGGGGTTTTGCATCTTCTAAGCTTCTTTTCATTTCCGTACTATCAGCTTCTTTGAAGTTGGGTTTGTACTTTTGCGATACAGCTTTGTCTCGTATTATGTTATTAGCAGGACTATAGCGGAGAACTTGACCCCGTGGAGTTGTAGTCGGGGAAGGACCAAGCCTACCTGACTACCTTGATTTCAGGAGGTTCTCGTCTTAATTAGAGACGAGAATAGGACAAAGTCATGTTATTCAAAACAGAAACACGCCGAGAAAACACATTAGCGGCCTTGACGTATCTATTCACGCTAAGCTTTCATTGCTAAGTCAGGAGCCCTTTGTACGCCTCGCAAGCCTCTTCTTTTACACCATAGACAAGACCTACACACAGTTCCTCTTAACGAATTAATGTCTGCTAATAACCCTTCAACAGCCTCGTAAATGGATTAAGCTCTTCTTTGCACATTTTGAGCAATGTTTAATTAAGATTTAGATTGGGTTTTAGTATGTCTGGGCAGATCCAAGCTGCATTCATGATGGTCTTCAATTTAGGACCAAAATAAGTTAAGCTGCTTCTGCAATAATTACCCCATCTACTTTTAAATGATTCCTAATTATGCTTCATCCCCATGTAATTTAATAAGCATCTTCAGGCAGCGTGTGCTAGAAAAGTCTATTTACATTTTAAAGGTCAGATGTTATTTCTGCTTTGAATAAGAGTTAGAATGTTGCACTAATACCCATAATGCGCCAAAGCTAGCGCAACAATTGAGTAATTATGAAGAAAAACAGACCTATTGAAGCCCAACTACATTGTTTTGACAGTAATTTTATCTGTTGAACATATGGTAGTATGTACATGTAATGTGGTATCTAATAAAAATGGTACTTACTCTTCCTCTTCGGCCTGTTGGAACTGACTGAGTTCTTCTTGTAATGTTAAAGGAAAGGTGAAAGTGCTAACTTAATTTACAGACTTATGAAGCCAACCAAGACATTGACCACTTCCAGCAGGAACGAGACATCCTCGTCCTCCAAAGACAGCAGCAGAATAAAGAAATGAAATGTCCCCCCTCAATCTATAACACGGTTTTAGAACAAATAATGTTTCTGGAAGATTTATGAGGTGGTGGAATTTTTGCAGCTTTCTTCTCTTGTGCTTCATTTAATTACCTCCTCTGAGAGCTAGTCTCCAAGAAGCTGACGAGACAATTGGAGGTGTCATCATAATTATTTTAGAGGGCACATCTCAGAGCGTTTTATGCACTTGGATTTCCTACGCAGCTCTTGAACCAGTGGTACATAGTAAATGGGTTAAATCAGCGGGATTGATACAATATTTTCCTCACCTGGTGATGTAATTCAACCTGCCATCTTTAAAGTGAATCACAGATCTGCAGGGTTGCATTTCGATTAAATATAGTACCATGCAATGAAATATAAATCAAATAAAGTGGGAAGAATTGAATGTGTTGGTGCAAGAACGCTGGTGAACCAGTCCCTGTAAAGGTCACATAGCACTCTATCATCTGTAAGTAGTGTGCTTTCCCACTTTTCAAAACCTACCGACCACTGTTATTGAAAGCCAGCAAAGATACACAGCGCAGTGTGCAATGGAGAAAGCAATCCCTCTATCTACTCCAGTGATCAAGGGGGAAGAGTTCCTGATGATCCGTTCCACACCGAATGGGCCAAAGTAAACTGAGATTTAAAGACTATCAAACCAAAAGCTGGAAGAAAGGAGGAAATTAAGTGGTTTCGATATAGAGGCCTGCCCACAGCATGTCCGGTCCTCCCTGCTCTGGAAATAAGCTTTGCAAAATGCATTCTGGGAAAATTGCCCACCGCTGCCGCCATGCTCTCTATTTACCGGGCCCTAGCCACATTGAGGAACCCCTGCTGATAGCACTTTCCCAAATCTGTCTTGATGCTTCTGGTCTGTCGCTGCGTGCCCCAGGGCCTATGTTCCCTGGACACGCAGTGATCCCTCATTTGGGCTCAAAGCCAACTGAACCATGGAGACCTCTCGCCCCGACACTATCACACTGGCTAAAGCAGAACTCATATTGACAGATCACAGACCGTGGATGCCCTGGCCACCAGTCAGCCAGGATCAGTCTCTGCTGATTGTAACGCACTGCTGGCATGAATAGGGCAAGTCCAAAATTGTTGTGTTTTGGCAGCGTGAGCTAAAACAGGAGGACAATATCTGATCAGTCTTTATTTCGGTCTTTTAATAAAGATTTAATAAAATGGTTGGTTTGGCACCAACCACAGTTATGTACACTTTAAAAAATGACCGTGAATTTAACGGTAAAAGACTGTAAAAAATGCTACAGTAAAAACCTGTTAAATGATTAACGGTAAATTCCCCTACTATATACAGTGACTGTATATACTGTATATACAGAACTGTATTGGACATTAATTGTACGGTAGTATACCGTTTTTGGAAGTGAAAAATACCTTATAATTTACAGTGAATAACCGTAAATTGACATTCCCAGAATTCCATGCGTCACTTTTCAAATTTGATGTTTTTTTTTGTTTAACTAACTATGTTTCTTCTTAGTTTTTTCTTATCAGTTTTGTATATTAGGGTTGTGTGTTACACCTAATGTTGTTAAATGAATGTTTATTGCATTATTTCAGTTTCATATGTATTACCATGATGGTGTTTAGTGTTTGTGTGAATGACACTGTGCACCTTCTATATTATTATTTAAAAGCTGCTTGTAATGGGCTTTGGTTCATCATGTGACTTTCTCATTACCACCTGCATTTGGTGGTTATCAGTGTATTACAAAGGTACAAAACAGATTTCAGTACTTGAGTAGGTTGGTATATTAACATTATATCAGTTAATGAAATTACAGTATTTAACTGTAAATTTAAGTTAAAACTGTAAAACCTAAAACGTTGCTACCATATTTTTTACGGTAAAATTCCGGCAACCACAGCTGCCGGTTTTTTACTGTACATTTTATGGATTTTTTTTTTTTACAGTGTACTGTTTCAGGTAATAGTTCGTAAGGATGACTTTATTGACCTATTTTGCAAATGGAAATTGTTTAGCAAATCATGTAAATAAGATTTATGGGAGTGGTTGTCATTTGCTAGGCCATACAGCATTGTTTCTTATAACGAGGAAATTTATTTTTATCCTCTATTGGAGCTCTATGAGCAAAGGGAGAGAGTGACAGAGAAAGGGGTCCCATAGCTCCCATTAAAGTACACTGGGGAGTCCCAAGTGTCACCCATGAAATCAAGATGTTAGGGTGTGAAAAAAAGGGGAGGAACCGAAAGTAATTGTCATTATTGTTAAGTTCTCATCATCCGCCTTGCAACTTGAGGCTGCTTATTGACTTTTAGCGACAAACGGGCAACCACCATACACATGGGCCTCCCTCCAAATGTTCTGAAACTGCTGGGCGTTACTGAATTTGACATTGATTTGGGGTTTAGTTCAAGACATTGTCATTGGTCTAATACCATAGCAACCACAGGTAAAACAATGGATGGCTCCTTACTACCATGGTTAGATCCATATAATTTTGTTTTTTAATTTCCATTTTTATAACAAGAAACTCAAAATAGGGTTAGACTTTATTTTGATAGTTCACTTTAGACATTCTACTAACTATAAGTCATTTTGAAACTACATGTAAACTAGCTTTCATTAGAGTATTAGTATTAGACTGTTAGGTTAGGGTTAGGGTTAGGGTCAAACAGTTTACTAATAATAATGACTGGTAGTTAACATGTAGTTGCAAAGTTACTTATTGTTAGTAGAATGTCAAAAATCGACCCTTATGACTGGTTTTGTGGTCCAGGGTCACATATAGTAGCCTCACATTTAGAAACTATAGGAAACATAAACACAGTCACTTAAGTATATTGTTACTCCTAGATAGCCTAAATAGCAATACATGTAAATAGAGGTCAAATTGAGATTATTCTTATAACGAGTCTAGTATTTTGGGATTTTTCTCTTTAGAATAAGATGCCAGCAATCTAGCACTTTAAATCTAGAGTTTTATAAGAGATCTCAGTGTCTCAAACCGTGCTCAGATTTGCCAAGATACCAAAGTTTGCAATAAAAGCTCAAAGATCTTAAACATTTGAAGAATATTATTTGAGCTGCAACCCACTCTATAATCCTAACAAATGCATGAGAAACATCTGAGACAAAGTTAATGTTTACAGAAAATGAATCATAACTAATCTCTTGAGTGACATGAGCAAAAACATTTCCATTGGACTAAACAATACACATTTTGCTTATGTCTGTAGCTACTGTGGATCCAGTGTGTAGTCAGTTTATCCTGTACTTAGTCAATCCCAGTGAAGTCCCATCAGCTCTAGCAGAGGAGAGGTCCTGGTGTGATGGAGACAGAAGCTCCGCCGTCTTCAGTGGCTGGTCCTGTCTAGGATTCCTCATCAGCCTGTGTCACTGCATCCCAGTGGGAGAGGGGACTTACACCCAGGGCAAATCTGTAAACACCAATTTAATCTGCATGGAGAAAGTTACTGTCATCAGCAGTGACAGCAAAAGCCTCTGGGCCACACAGCCGCACAGAGAGTCACTCCCCCCCAATATTGCTGTCAAATCCCGACATTAAGCTATTATGGCCGTCAAGGAAGCTGCCATTGAGAGGCTTGTCTCTATCCACCGTTGTCAGTGCGGCTTCCAGAGCGGCCAGTGCACGCATGCATGTGATTAAGATGGGCCTGGTAATTTAATGCTCTCCATTAATTGCCGTCACATTGTTTTATGACCTCCAGCATTAGCTGATTGGCGAATCCAAGAATTTTTGAACCTGCATACGTAGTGTGTTTTATATGCCATGTAATTATTTAAATGAGAAATGGTGATAGCCCTTACAGTAGCGAATTATGTTATGCAGAGGGGAATGAGTGAGTGTAATATGGTGGAACTGGCTTAATTGCATACATATATGTGACCCTGGACCACAAAACCTGTCATAAGTTGCACGGTTATATTTGCAGCAAAAGCCAACAATACATTATATGGGTCAAAATTATCGATTTTTCTTTTATGCCAAAAATCATTAGGATATTAAGTAAAGATCA
>NW_015558571.1:58577-63239 GCF_001515605.1 Sinocyclocheilus anshuiensis | reverse complement strand
ATATTGTTCTATCCTAACAAACCATACATCAATGGAAAGCTTATTTATTCAGATGATGTATAAATCTCAATACAAAAATAAATAAATTGACCCTTATGACTGGTTTTGTGGTCCAGGGTCACACATATGATAATCCTCTTTCTATAGTCTGCAACATTTAAAATAATGAATTAATGACCTCCTTCAGATTATTGTTCAGATTATTTTTCATGGTTTTAGAGCAACAAAAACTGTAGTAACAAATGTATTTTGGTGGAAATGTTGTAGTTACTAAAGATAGGCGAGGGTATCCCAATTTTATACCACATGTACATTTGTATTGCTTTGAGATATATATATATATATTTTTTTTTTAGAAGAAAGATTTAAAAAAAGTGATTTGGCCTTTGTCATTATTGTGTCATATGTAACAGATTAAAATAGACATAAATACTACTACTACTACTACTACTACTACTACTACTACTACTACTAATAATAATAATAATAATAATAATAATTATTATTATTATTATTATAATTATGATACAAATGCAAGTGGAATATATCAAATTACTATGCTGACTAAATATAAGTAATTAATCAATACAAATTAAATTATTGCTCTTTGCTCTACATTGCTCCAGACAAGATTGTTACAGCTGGGGTGTTTGAAAAAGTTTGTGTGTGTGTGTGTGTGTGTGTGGCTACTAAAGATTGATAATATTTTTCTTCTAAAAAAAAAAATAAAAAAAATAGACAGAAAAGAGGGACATTCTCCATCTTGTCTCATTCCATAGAACAAAGGGAGGTCACGCAGTAGGGGCAGTTAACTTTTGACCTCCAGAGTGTGATTAGGCTTATAACAGAAGGTCTAGATTCTCAGTCCATCCTCTCTCAGATATGTTCACTTATTATAAACCTAACAGACCACTCAGATCATTAGGATCGAGTCAGTTAGAAATACCAAGGGTTCACACAAAACAAGGGGAGTCCGCTTTTAGTTATTATGCCGCCCGCAGTTGGAATCAGCTTCCAGAAGAGATCAGATGTGCTAAAACATTAGTCACATTTAAATGCAGACTCAAAACTCATCTGTTTAGCTGTGCATTTACTGAATGAGCACTGTGCAATGTCCGAACTGATTGCACTATATTTTATGTATAATCATTTTCTATTCTTAACTGTTTTAAATTTATTTTAAACCTCTTAAATCAATTTTTAAATAATTTTCAAAGTTTTAAATTCCTTGTTTTATTGTTGTAATTATTATTTTTGTTGATTTTTTCATTTATTTTATGTAAAGCACTTTGAATTACCATTGTGTATGAAATGTGCTACATAAATAAACTTGCCTTGCCTTGCTCTGATCCCACGCATGCCACCTGTTTAAAGCCAAATGTCTCATGGGCAGTCACTGGGAACAGTTGAGTTGAGATACTTCAGGGACAAAAAAACATGTCCCAGAGGAGCCACTGTTTGAAATATGACTCCTCTTGTATCACTTAGAATAAAATGTGTCTGTGATGCTGTAACACTTTCACAAAAAACAAGTACTTGTCTTATATGTCTCTCATAAACTATTTTGCATCCATTTATACACACACACACACTCATATATATATATATATATATATATATATATATATATATATATATACAGAGAGATAAAGAGAGAGCGAGAGATAGAGAGAGAGAGAGAGAGAGAGTAAGATAAATCATATACAGACATCACAGAACACAACAATATTGTATATACTTGTATGAATGAAAACCAAAACAATGACATGAAAACAAAGACGATACCTAAATTGTTTGCCTAGGACTAATTTATTGTTCTTCTTTTGTTTTTCTTATTTACTAGCAAAATTATTGTGTTAACTTACATTCAATTATGATGTTGAATAGCATTCTGTATATCTTACTAGTGTGTGTGCATTACTGTTCAAAAGTTTGGGGTCAGTAATGTTCTATTTATCAAATAATCCTAAAAAAATGTTGTTCATTTTATTTTAATTTTATTTTAATTTAATTAATTTACTTACTGACTTACAACATTGATAATAAGCACCAAATCAGCCTATTTCAATGATTTCTGAAGGATCATGTGACACTGAAAACTGGAGTAATGATGCTGAAAAGTCAGCTTTGTCATCAGGGGAATACATTCAATTTTAAAAGATATTCAAATAGAAAAGTTATTTTAAATTGTAATACTATTTCACAATCAGCATAGACAAGACAAGAGAGGAGAAAAACACCCTATAGTTATCGTTGTTCCAAAACAGTATCAAATTATTTCTTCATTGGAGCACAAAATAAGATATTCTGAAGAACGTCCAAGCTGCTCTATTCCTGCAATAAAAACATATTGTGACCAGGATAGCTGTAAACGTAGAGAAAAAAAAGAAAAAAAAACACTTGATGTGTGCTACATTCCATCTTCTAAATCCATACGGTATCTCTGAGCGAGGAACAGCCCAAATTTTAAGACATTATTTACTGAAAATCTTGCTGTACTCCATAGCTGTCAAGTCTATTCTGTGTGAAACTTCGAACTGCGTCCTCTAGGGGTCGCTATGGGGAACACCTTCAGTTTGACCGGTGTCTGAAGCATATATCTAAAAACGACAATAACATTGGCCGGCGACAGCCTATGACGTCATTACCCTGCGCGATCACAGTATAAAAGAGCACCGGGAGCACACGTCATCCTCTTCTTCGTCTTCACTGACCATTTGTTTATGTTAGTGTTAAGCTAAAGACGACTAGGAGTGCATGTTTCTCGCCAGTGGCTTTTCTCTGATACCTGCAGTTTCACACGGCTCACGTGCTGTGTGTATGTGTGTGGTGAAGAGCAAGCGTGTTCAAATCTCGAGGGAGTTGGATGCGCTCTGCATTCATTGCTTATTTCTTGTGAGGTATAAGCATGAATTGACCGCGCTCGTTTCATGAGTAGGCGGCTTGTGCTCATTGTGATGCATTCGCGGGACTGTGAGTGATGTGAGGGGGATGTGAGTATTTCATCATTTACCCGAGTTTGTAGATAGCATTTGCATGAGTGCGTTCGCCTCTCGCAGAAATAGCAACGTATTCGCGGCAACAGTTTTCGTTCGCGCTTGATTTCCGAGGTAATCTAGCGGTTGGGCGGAGCGTGTTTAATGAATGCATGCTGCGCGTTGCGTCGCGGTGAGAACAGGGGACGGGAAATTTCTCCCTATCAGTAATTTCCTTTTGTTTATATAGGAAATGTATAGTGTGGATCTGTCTGCAGTTATTGGACAGATGGTTTATAGCATGTTCTTCTCAGATAACCACACTATACTGCACTCCGGCTTGAGTAAAAAAAAAAGAGACTTCCATTCCTTCCCGATCTTTATTTGGAGATCGAGGAGGTTTGGAAAAATCCATTCTCTCTGAAGCATACATCTAAACACGACAATAACCTTGGCCGGTGACAGCCTATGACATCATTACCCAGCACGACCACAGTATAAAAGGGTGCCAGGAGAACACGTCATCCTCTTCTTCGTCTTCACTGACCGTTTGTTTATGTTAGCGTTAAGCTAAACACAACTAGGAGTGCATGTTTCTCACCAGAGGCTTTTCTCTGATACCTGCAGTTTCACACGGCTCACGTGCTGTGTGTATGTGTGTGGTGAAGAGCAAGCGTGTTCAAATCTCGAGGGAGTTGGATGCGCTCTGCATTCATTGCTTATTTCTTGTGAGGTATAAGCATGAATTGACCGCGCTCGTTTCATGAGTAGGCGGCTTGTGCTCATTGTGATGCATTCGCGGGACTGTGAGTGATGTGAGGGGGATGTGAGTATTTCATCATTTACCCGAGTTTGTAGATAGCATTTGCATGAGTGCGTTCGCCTCTCGCAGAAATAGCAACGTATTCGCGGCAACAGTTTTCGTTCGCGCTTGATTTCCGAGGTAATCTAGCGGTTGGGCGGAGCGTGTTTAATGAATGCATGCTGCGCGTTGCGTCGCGGTGAGAACAGGGGACGGGAAATTTCTCCCTATCAGTAATTTCCTTTTGTTTATATAGGAAATGTATAGTGTGGATCTGTCTGCAGTTATTGGACAGATGGTTTATAGCATGTTCTTCTCAGATAACCACACTATACTGCACTCCGGCTTGAGTAAAAAAAAAAGAGACTTCCATTCCTTCCCGATCTTTATTTGGAGATCGAGGAGGTTTGGAAAAATCCATTCTCGTCCCGCATCCACAGATTCCAGCATACTAGTTATGCCAACATCGAGGGGATGTGTGAGAATGGTTATGAGAAGATGCCACCTGTTGAAGAGACGCTGGCCTGCTATCTCTCCATGGGGGAAACATCTTCTCTTAAGGCTCCCTCCCTGCCATCCAAACCTGTTTGAATGATAGGGCATACGCGTCAGCAGGTCAGGCTGCAGTCTCGTTGCACACCATGGTGGTGCTTCAGCCTTTTCAGGCTGATCTGCTGAAAGACCTGGATAAAGGCAGGGTCTATCCCCTGATGAGGTGCCTGAGTTGCGTCACACCACGGATCTTGCTCTCCGTGCCGCTAAGCAGGCAGCCACTGCCATTGGCAGATGCAAAAAAATGGCAGCCATGGTGGTTACGGAGAGACATCTGTGGGTGAGTCTGGTGGATATCGGGTCGAAAGAGAAGGGCTTTCTTCTTGATGCGCC
>NW_015558571.1:56427-57174 GCF_001515605.1 Sinocyclocheilus anshuiensis | reverse complement strand
TTTAAGAAGTGTGTGGATCCATGTCCTCATTATTTGACACCTGATGACACACACAATCTTTGCATCTTTTGTTTGGACGAAGAGCACGCGCACGATGTCCTTGAGGGGGCAGCTTCTGTGCACTGTGAGCTTTTTTTCTATGAAGAAGCACCACTCTCGTTTGTCTCTCTTTTCGAGGAAAGAGGGACAGCCATCGGCCCCCCGTGGTTCAGGACCCTCTGCTGCTGAGGCACAGAGGAAAATGAGCTCGTGGGGATCGCAGATGGTCCTGGCTGATCAGTGAAAAAAGGGTCTTTCCCTTTCGCGCTCGTCAGTCACAGAAGAGAGTGAGCTGCTGGATGCTACTTCTCTTACATCGTCTGATCCAGCGGCTAGTGCTCTGCTGGCTCAAAGTCAGGATGAGCAGGAGATGTCAGATGAGGACGAAGAAATCGAGACTGAGTCCTCCCAATCCTCAAGCCCCGCGTATAATGAGCTGCTTGAGGTTATGGATCGCACCACGGCAAGGTTTGACTTGCCGTGGAAGCGAGCCAAGAGAGTGACGCCTCAAGGCCGCTTCGATGAGCATTTTCTTTCTAGCCATAGCCCTCCAGCTCAGGTGAGCCTTCCATTAATCGGGGAGGTTTGGAAAAATCCATTCTCGTCCCGCATCCACAGATTCCAGCATGCCAAGATCGCCAAGATCGAGGGGATGTGTGAGAATGGTTATGAGAAGATGCCACCTGTTGAAGAGACGCATCTCTCCAT
>NW_015558571.1:55281-55918 GCF_001515605.1 Sinocyclocheilus anshuiensis | reverse complement strand
ATGCTAGCCTTTCTCTGCAGCGCTACTCAAACCTGTTCTGTTTTTCTGACTTTAGGTTTGACCCACCTGCTAAGTCAGGACATCCTGCTGTTGACCGATTTCAATGATGGTTTCACGCATCGGTTCTGGTTCCAGGCTGGTGATAGCCCTTATCTTCGGCTTGGACATGCAGCCTGGGCTTCTGAGGAAGTCTCCCAGCATCAGGTCCCCAGTATAACGCTGCAACCTCAGGACCTGTGGGTTTTCTCGTGGGATAGTACTCTTCTGAGTACAGGTTTCGCTTCTGCTTGGACATGCAGCCTGGGCTTCTGAGGAAGTCTCCCAGCATCAGGTCCCCAGTATAACGCTGCAACCTCAGGACCTGTGGGTCCTTCTCGTGGGGTAGTACTCTTCTGAGTACATGCTTCGCGACATGCTCCCTATCCTCTGGCCAGGTGCGAACTACTAATTTCTTACCCTGAGAGGTCTCGCGAGATTTGAATCGTTCCTTAACCTCCATGCACGCTCTCTGAGCTAGAGCTCCTCTCACTGACTCGTTGAGGAACTCAATGCTCCCTAGATGGTCAGGCCTGTGGGTCCTCACTGTCACACTGCCCTTATGGTTGAACCAATAATCACCCCTCTTTTTCTGACGTTA
>NW_015558571.1:51299-55081 GCF_001515605.1 Sinocyclocheilus anshuiensis | reverse complement strand
AGCAGTAAGCTCTATACGCATGAATGGTTATTGGGTCCCGCTATTTCTTCAGATTCTATCGGGTCTGGTTATACGGGACCCACGCTCTCTATCGAGACTATCTGTTCTCGTGGTGGTCTTTAGCAGTGCTCCCCTCTATCAGAGGGTTGCCTATGAGCACGCTACTCCTTTTCTGAATTCAGAGTTCTCCTCTCATGTGGAGAGTTGAGTTCTCTGTTTTCCTAGAGCACCTGGAACCGGTATAATCAGGCGAACTAGGCCTTTCCTCTGCTTCCCTGATGCGCTGAGTTTTTGGATAAGCTTGCAGTACGCTTATCCTTCAGGATTTCTAACGAATTTGCTGTAGGTCGAGCCCCCTCTCGGCTGAGAGCTGGGTGTCATGCTCCCTCAGCTAGGTAACTTACTGCTAGCCATTCCAGCAGTATACCATGAGGATGAGTTGGTGACTTCTCAGACGTATTGTTCTTGGGATGCGCCATTTCCATCTATAAACTGCCCCTTCAGAGTGCCACGAGGGCCCCTTAGAATGGTATCTTTAAAATCCATGATATGGTAAGTGCGCACGCGAAGTCCCTGTGCACTTTGTAAAAACCACGCTGTGGTAAGTTCGCACATCAAGCATTTTGCATTCTTTCTAAAATCATGTATGGTAGGGGCTACGCGCGGCGGCTTCATGCCCTTTCTTTGAGTCGGTTAGGCCCCGCTTCCATCTTGGGCACCACTCTACCTATGTATCCTCAGGATACCTACTTTAACAGGGTGTTGCTACTAGGGATCTGTTGAGACAGTTCCTTCAGCAAGCTCATGCAGAGCAAGTGGTAGCCCCCTGGGTGACAGGCCAAGACCTAGTACGATTCTAGGCACTTGGTCGTATCCCTTAAAGGAATCTCTTTCTGATTCCAAGCCTTTGAGCTCTACCCTGGGCCCAGGAGTCCTGGCCCTATCAGGAAGTTTTTGGGGTATGTAGCTCAGGCCTTTGGCCGTAGGGGATAATGTCACTGACAGCCGTCTAATGTCCCAGGGCCAACTCCCTTAAAGCTTTGGTAGAGTTGGTACTTAGTGCTCGCCTGTGGTTTGGCATGCACTCCCCTCAGCATGGGGGCGTGGGTATACCGTTCCCCATAGAGACACTTAGAGGACGCAGTTCGAAGTTCCTTTGAAAGGGAACGTCTCAGGTTATGTATGTAACCATGGTTCCCTGAGTAGTGTCTCAGGTTACGTATGTAACCATGGTTCCCTGAGTAGTGAACGAGACACTGCGTCCTCTAGTTTCCCTGCCATGCTTCGGACGCAAGCTTCAGATGAAGAAGCGGATGACGTGTTCTCCCGGCGCCCTTTTATACTGTGGGTAATGACATCATAGGCGCCGGCCAATGTTATTGTCGTTTTTATATACATGCTTCAGACACCGGTCACACTGAAGGTGTTCCCCATAGCGACCCCTAGAGGACGCAGTGTCTCGTTCCCTACTCAGGGAACCATGGTTACATACGTAACCTGAGACGTTTTTGTCAATAAAACCATGTCGTTGGTTTGCACGTGCTTTGCAACTGAACGTGGCAAGCGTATCGGTCTTAATGGACATTGACTGGCCTGCTTCACAAAAAAAGATTATTGAGCGAAAATAATGTCTAATGTGTCTCCATAGACCATCACAGCGTTCATCAAATATGAGGCTCACACAATCAGAGCATTACAAATATGAAAAATCAGCTATGTAAATGATGTCGATTAATCAAGAAGAACGTAGCCCACAAAAGAGAGAGACCACGTGTACGAAATGTAAATGCCAATGGCTAAACCGTGCTTTTTGCATGTATTAAACTTTAACTTTCCAGTTGGTTGTGCATGGATTATACTGATTACTGGTGTTTCTTTATCAAGAACGGCTACTTCATCCAAAGAGTGTTTTATTAATCTAAATGTGCTATTTGTAAAACTCATAATCTTGAGTGGTATTTGCTCATAGCAACTGCAAATTAAATGTAAATGTGATATCCAGAGCAGTAATACATTTTCCCTTTTTTTACGTTCTTGCCAGAGCAAATCAGTTCAGCAAAAACATTAATGTATCAAAAGGCAATCAAAGAATTAAATAAATACATATATTTTACTGTATTATCCCATTATTGATTTGATACTTGTAATGATGGTAATGCTTGTTTTATGATATTAAGGGGCTGTGAAATTATGTGCTTTTTTGAAATACCAATATCATAACACCCACTGGTCCTCTTTGCATAAACTCCATTCAGCCTCCCGAAATGAGAAAAAAAGGGTGGAGCGATGTCGAAAAAAGGAAAGTGAGGTTTGTGTAAATGGAGCAATGCGCTTTCAAAGCCATATCTGCATATTAATTTCATGCCACAAACAGTGGTCTCCATGTGCATCGTTGTTAGAGCTGTGGCCCCCGGCGACTGATTGATCCACTTCACCGGCTCAGTGGGGGTGCTGGAGATCTGGAGGGTATCAGCAGGGCTCCAAATCAATAAGGTTAATAGATGTGGGGGCCACGCAGTCAGAGGTGAGCAGCCTGGCATTTTCTGTGCCAATGAAGAAAATTCCTGATGACGAGATGTCACATTCAGGGCCTGCATTAATGTCAGATTGATTACCTGCACCTCCAGTGTCAGTTAGTGTGTTAGCCGAGGTCCGTGCTCTGACCATTAACTGAAATTATTTTTACCACAGGCCACTTTCACACGCACACCCCCCGCCCCCTTATCTTTGCTTCGGGACTTGACTTTGCCGTCACTTCTTATGGCCGGTCGCTACAAATTGCCCAGCCATTTTCCCCTCGCCTTTATGGGACTGATTTCTATACTACCAACAGTTTCATAATCACTGCGTAATTTGCTCTAATTTTGAATTTGCGCTTGAGTATTTGCTCCTTTAAAACACGTACGCTTAAAGTGTCTTTATAGAAGCTCTCACATCCGATTTCTGAGAGGACGTAATTGCCTCTCACTAAACGGAGGAAGAGGAAGAAGAAAAGGATAAAGGAAATAAGAACAATTGCAGCAAAACTGCAAAAAGACTGTAAGAACGGGTCAGTCGCAATTTACCGAGACAAATGAATGAGCGTTTTGTTTCCTTCAGGCGTCATTTAAGTTTTAATTCTACCTTTTATGTGGAATGTAATTATTTGTTGGTGAATAAAGATGTTTGACATGATGAAAAGGGAAATTATACTTTAAAATTAAGGAACCAAACTCTTAAGAATGTACTCTTTGCATTCATGTTGGTTAAAAAGAAAAAAAGAAAAACATTTACACCACATTCAACAAAATTTCTAAAAAGGTCAAGTAAACTTAATACACTTGAATGCACACATCTCAATATAAACAAACAAACAAACAAACAAACTAACTAACAAACACATTTAATACTGCAAGTCAAAGTTAATATAAAAAATAAATAAATACATAAAAATTGTCATGAATATTATGAAGGTTTCCTGGGTTATAAATTATCTAATATTCTCAAGAGACTTACTGAATTGAACTATATATATATATATATATATTGTTCAGGTTTTATTAATGTTTTTATTTTGTGTTTGTGGAATTTTGATATTTTTTTATATGTCTATATATAGTTTAATATATTTTTATTATTTATTTATTTTAGTTGTTTTAGCAATTCAGCTTCAAACTGAGAAATGTTGCATTGGCAAATATCTACTAATAAATGATTTTTCAGTTTTTTTGTATATTTTATTTATTTCAGGTCACACACACACACGCACACGCACACGCACACGCGCACACACACACACGCAC
>NW_015558571.1:37365-51285 GCF_001515605.1 Sinocyclocheilus anshuiensis | reverse complement strand
TGCTTCAGGAGGGGTCAGCGTCCGTCTGTCTCCACACACACACACACACACACACACACACACACACACACCCTGTGGGTTTAGAAGATAATCACCCCATTTAAAATAATCACATTTTGTTGCTTTGCAGCCTGAAATGAAGACAGACACAGTTTTAGTATTTTCCATCTGTATTTACTCAGTGCAACTTATAACATCCAAGTGAAAGATATAACACCAACATGTCAGAAATAATTTTGATTTCTTGTCACATGACATCAAAATGGCTTCTGGTGTCTCACTGGTTTAGATAAGACGGACATGTTATTTTTTAAATATGAATGTTTTCCTTCATTTAATTTTTTTTAATGGTTATACAATTTAGACATTGTTTTTTTTTTACCTTAAGTCAGACTAAATACATCATTCAAAGCACAGAATCTAAACATTACCCAGCCATGTTCTAGTCAAAGCTAACGAGCTCACAGTATGGATAACAAGCACTGGCCTGCAATTAAAGGCTAGCCACCACAGACTTCACAACTCAGGAAGTTTGCAGTCATCCCACTCGCATTCTGTCATACACATACCATTAGCATTTTTGAATGGGGCCTTTTCATATGTTTCAATGCACAAAGTCTCAGTCCTTGAATGGTTAAATGCAAATTGTGTGCTTGTTGGTCTATTATGCAAGTATCCCAGCCTCTCTACCTGCCTAATGTCTATTCAGGGGCCCATTGTGCCGGTCTGGAGGAGGTAACCTGCCTCCACCACACCTTTTATTTTGAAAGCACCTGCAGCACGTAGTGATTACTGCTAGGTGAGATGGAGGAAACTGGTTTAAGTCCTGCTGACTGTGTCAAACTCTCTGTTACACGCCCCTCACTCTAATTCAGATGCACCAAACAAAAGGAAAGTACCGGAAAAATATTATAGCACATGACAAGCTTTGTTTGCTTTCACAGCTTAGCAGCTTCATCCAAATCGAAGCTTGGTGGAGGAGAGTTTGGTCATTGTTATTCACAGCCCTCCCCTTGCTTAAACTGGATGGGATTAAGATGAATCGTAATAAAGATAATTCACAAGGATCTGAGAGACATTTCATAGGTCCTACAGATTTAAAGAATAAACATCTCTTGGTGTTATTTAGATTACAATCCACTTCTATAACCTTTGCTGCCACTTCACTGGATTCTCAGCGCTGTATAAAGCTACTCTTAAGGAATATTTAGTGTTTCATATATGGCATTATGTTTGAGTGTCTTCTCATGACATTAAAGTGAATGTCAAATATTATTCATTAATCAAAGGCTGTTTGAAGTGGGGTGGAGGGCTGTTGTGTCTCTATAACTCTCTTTACAATGAAAGAAAAAGCACAAAACAGAGACCGTTTTTGAATAGAACTTCATTTTGTAGATTCACCAAAGGATGTGAAAAAAAAGATAGTCTAGCATAATTAATTGCATCAAAGCATTATGAACCAATATGAATGAAAGACCATAGCATTTTTTCCTGAAAAAAAAGATAGTCTAGCATAATTAATTGCATCAAAGCATTAAGAACCAATATGAATGAAAGACCATAGCATTTTTTCCATATATATATATATATATATATACATACATATATGTGTGTGTGTGTGTATCAAAATGTAAAATCACGGTAACCATATTTTCAGACAAAGTATCAATATCACAGTGTAACATGAACATTAATTTACATTAATTAAGTAATTAATTAATTATGTCATATTTCACATCAACAGTAAACTAATAAATATGAAATTGTTAATATGAAATATATAAAAAAAATGTGTGTGTTTGTGTGTGATTGAACAAAATCTCCATGGTCCCATTTATTTATGTATGTATTTATTTATTTATTTTTTTAATATAATTTATTTTGAAAATCAAATTCTTGTTTTAGTCATAATGATTTAATATATCTTATTTGTTATTTTTAAATGTCAGATTATTTATTTATTTGTTTGTTTATTGTTTTATTTAAAGTTAACCGAGCAAGACAATGAAGAAAGTAAGTATTAAGTTTGTTTGTTTATGTTTTTATTGATATAAATACAGAGTATATCAAGAAAGAATGAACGTATTTATTAAAAGTTTGTTACTAGTTATTAAGTAATGTTTGCTTGGCACAATGCAAATGTTGTTGAGCAATGGTTGCAACTTGCAGTATTTTTATTTATTTGTTTGTTTGTTTGTTCATTCATTGATTGAAAGTAGCGGCTAAATAATATCGAAGGCACAGTTACATAGTTTTAATTAATAATCACAGTAACTACAGTATTTTCGCAGACACTAGAGTTCCATGGTAAATGTTTCTAAGGGACAGTCTTGGCAATTAAACATTTATTAGTTTTTTGAAGGTCCTCTTTACAAGGTTGCATTTTCTGTCTTGTTCTAGTTTATTAGCTGCTCTGTGTCTGTTTTTGCTGTTGGTTTGTTTATTCTCTGTGTGGGACTGGAAACTCTTCAGTCCCGGTGACCAGCAGCAGGTGAGAGCCGCAAACCTCTTTGAAGTCCTGGCTCCTTATTGACCGTGTGCATATTATAAAAATCAAAGAGGGCTTCAAAGGCATATCTAAACTATAAAAGAGCCCTGTGCGCCCAAAGCAGGCCGAGCAGTGACAGCGTGAACAAGCAAAGCAGGTGGTACTTGAGGAGGTCCAACCCCCCCATCAGTACCTCGGCACCACAGACTGTCCCACTGCAGCAGCCATGACTCCCTCATTACACTGCTAACGTGGCCATTTGTTACAAGAACAAATCCTCTCTGAGGAAGGTTTTATATTATCGTGGCCAGACTAGCCGCTAGCTATGGGCATGTATTGATGTGTTTCTGCTGTGCATTAGTTAGCAAGTCAACTGTATGTGATTGGAATGAAACTCTAGGTGTAGCTAACAAGGCTTGCATTACTAAAAGGCATTTTATTAATTATTTGTAGGCTACTGCAGGTGATGTACTGTATATACAGTGGGACAGTACAAATGTGTCAATCAGTAGTGGTAGTTTGCTATACATTTTATACAACTGTTTATATTCACAAAAATGTTATTTTAATGTGATAGAGACAAAAGTGATAAAGTATGTATAAGTGAAGTTTGTTATTAGTTATTAAAGCAGGCATTAAGGGTGTTTGTAGGGCACCGTTTTATTTAGGTTGCATTGAGATCCATGGCGGAGCAGACAGAGCAGGGGGCCATGGCGGAGCAGGCAGAGCGGGGGGCCATGGCGGTGCAGGCAGAGCGGGAAGCCATGGTGGTGCAGGCAGAGCAGGGAGGCCGGGTGATGATGGCAGAGCAGGAAGCCATGGCAGAGAAGAGACATGGACAGACCACTTGACTGTGATGGAGCAAGCAGAGAGTTCTTGAATGGCCTCCATGGCCGTAACAGGACAGGCAGTGAATTCATGGACGGCCTTCTTAGTCATGACAGGGCAGAATGTGAGTTATATCCTTTTGTACAATGGAAAGAACCACAGATGCTGAGAAAGATCCTTTATTTTTAATATTTAATAAAAAAAGATACTATAGTTTAGCCAATAAATAAATAAATAAATAATTATAAATAATAAATGAATAAATAAATAAAGAAATACATATATTAGCTAAACTATATCTTTATTTTTTGTTCTTTTATTAAATACTAAAAATAAAGGATCTTCCTCAGCATCTATGGTTCTATTGAGAACCTTTCCATTGCACAAAAGGATCTTATTAACGATTCTTTAGATTATTAAAATGTTCTTCACACTAAGGAAGAAACTGATGAGGTTCTTTGAGGAACCACAAAATGAATCTTCTATGGCATCACTCCAAAACACCCAATCTAGAACCTTTATTTTAAGAGTGTATCCATAAATACAGCATACATTATCACATAGACATTTTTTTTTCAGTCGTGATGTATATTTGATATTACCTATTTAATACCATAACATAAGATTTTGGTTATTCCGCTCACACCTACTCGAGGTGGCAGATGAGAGTGGATTCATCAGCAGGACACATAGGTTTGTGGCTCAGTCTCACGGCTGGATGAACCGCCTCGCATGAGTCTCTGGCCACGTTCTGACATTAATTACACTGCTTCCTGATTTAACTCATTCTCTGCAGTGTCCATGCTTCTGTTGACTTCTTTACCTCTTCTCACCCCAGCTAAACCTTTGTGAAGTGACTATCCTAAGCACTCATTTTATTTTGTTAAAGGGGTCATATGACGTTGCTAAAAATAACATTATTTGGTGTATTTGGTGTAACGCAATGTGTTTATGCGGTTTAAGGTTCAAAAAACACATTATTTTCCACATAATGTACATTATTGTTGCTCCTCTATGCCCCACCTTTCTGAAACGTGCCGATTTTTACAAAGCTCATCGTTCTGAAAAGCGATGTGTACGCTTACCATACTGTGATGCCCTGTGTCCCGGCACGACAAGACAAACACAATAAAACCCATTACAAACGATGCATTTGTTGCATCCAGTGGGGATATAATTACTGATTATAATAACTAATATTTTTTTATGCGTTGCGTTGTGTATCGCGCCGCGTAAACATAAAACCATGTCTGCATTTGTGATCGGAGAAATGACAGTCTTTTTACGTGTTGCGTTGCATCGCGCCGCGTAAACATAAAACCAAGTCTGCATTTGTGATCGGAGAAATGACAAACAAGCGCAACTCTACACTGCTCAAAACTCACTTTTGAATTGTCAGTGGCAAATTCTTTAAATATAAAAAATGTACTTACAGGCTGTGAGTCAGAAGCACCAGACTGTCCATGTAAAGTTGGAATTGCCCTACTATATAGAGACAGCCTTTGTGCACATACTCGTAGGCCACTCTGCGAAGCGTCTCCACGACATGGCGGCGGCGGCAACAACAATAGTACAGCGAGAATAAAAGTTACGCCTTCTTTCCTTGCGTGAACATTTGGGCGGTGTTATGCAAATCTTCCCATACAGTGATGTAGACATGTAGGGGCGTGTTTAAACAAGGCGTTTTAGGAGGGCGTCGACAACTCTTAACTTTTATACAGAATATCTCTTTGGATTTGAGACTTTAGTCTTTGCAACTTTAGGGATCTTATCTATGCACGAGCAGCATGTAACACTCCAAAGAGATAGGACAATTTGAAATTGCATCATATGACCCCTTTAAATGATTTGGATCTCTATTTAGCTTATTCAAGTTTGTTTTTTTACATTTGTTAAATAAAAAGGCATTAATTTATCAGGCACAATGTAATATCTTAACAATTTAAGACCTATTTTGCTTCTGATGAACATTTATATTTGCAAATTTGTATTTCTTTCCACTTTGCGTCTAATCTTGTTCGTAGGAAGAAGTTTTGTTGCAGTTTGCATTTTTATTCAATCGGATGAAAGAGGTTTGGCGATTTTGTCAGATGTTAACCTCTTAAAAGAATGAACGTGCTAATGTAAAAGGATTTCACTAAAGTTCTAGCAGATATGGTGGGGAAGCTAAATGTAATTGTACGCCGTATTGAACGTCTCCTAAAACAGCAGGGGTGTTTTTTTTTTTTCTTCTTTTTTTTATGTCCTATTTCCATGTCTTACACTCACATTGTTGTGAGTTTGCTTTAAATCCACTGAATGAATTGTCTTATGTTTGTAACTATAGTAAGTGTCATCTGTCCTTGAAACACATGTAAGCAAACAGACACTGAATGAAATATATTCCACAGGACTTAGCACTGGATAAAGGAGCGAGAACGTTAAAACTGCTAACTTCTTTAAAACTCCTAAGTCCTAAATAACCTCCTTTAGGGAGAGAGGGAACACACAAGAATGGCCCAGCCGGCCTTTTCTTTAGATGCCACACAATGCAAACAATGAACTTACTGACCCCCAAAATCCTCTTTCGTAACATTTAAGGGTATTGCTGGCCATGTTTTATTGACTGTTTTAGTTGTATGTGGATTTTTCAGCTATTCAAATGGACACTTCTTAAAGAAAATGATAAATACTGTGTGCTCTCATCTTGAAAAGTGAAGAACAGTGGAAAAGAGACATAAGTTTTGTTTAGTATAAAGAAAACAGCAGCCTAATTGTACCACATTATGTATTTATTTATTAACATTGAAATTTTTGTTTCCACAATTCTCATCTCTGTAAAGAAAAAAAAAGTATTTATACATCAACATTTTTGTCATACTACCTTTAAGATAATTTAATATAATGATGATTTAATAATAATAATGGGAATGACAAAAAAAAAATCTGAATGCATTACATTAATGGATTTTTTAAGGGAAATTATTATTCAAAATGTATTTGATAAATATTAAATAAATATAAAATAATCGTATATTATTTAATAATTATTACATTTAATTTAGCTGGTAATACTTTTCAATAAGTTTCCATATGTTAACATTCACTAACACTGAAAAAAAAATGTCTAAAGCATTTTAATTTTAACACTTACCAATCAATTATTCAAATCAAAAGTTGCATCTGTTAATATTATTTTATTGACCTGAGTTAATATGAACTAGCAATTAATAGTTGTATTTATTACCTAATATTAGCTATGATTAATAAACACTATAACAAATGTATTTATCATTGTTACTGATGCTAGTTAATGCATTAACATTAACTAATGGGACGTTATTTTAAAGTGTTACCGTCATGTATTTTTCTCCATAAATAATATCCTAGCAACTTTTTTATAACTAACTTTTTATGTTATGTCTGTACACGTTATTTGGAATATATTCGCTAACATATGTGTGCTTTACGTGCGTAACCAACATGTGTGTTTCTGTGGTGAGCAGCTGACCTCAAGTAGAACTGTTTTAAGATTCACCATTTGAAGTCAGACATTAGAAGGATGCAGGTTTCATGTTTACATTTCATGCTGTGAAACTTGTCGAAGAAGAGAGAACAAACCATGGGCGAAGAGAGAGCGCTTAGCAGTGGTTGACCAATCACAGCACATCATCTGCTTTGGTGTTTGTGGTCTATGACATGTAATTATAACCTAAACATTAGAAGTGCTTCAAAAGGCCAAAGAACATATATGTCTTACGTGGCCTCTGGATAGAAACCTTCACAAGTGTGGTATCTAAATTGGTCTATTCAAGAAAAATGCCTTAAATGAGCTGTGAATGTTAAATCTGCTTCCCGTAAAAAAGTAGGTGTTTTTTTACAGACTTCAGTCACAATGCCTCGCAAAAGGACAATTGGCACATTTAGGAACTGTGTGAATAAGTCCTGTGTCTGCAGAACTATGGCAGACTGGAGAATATGAATGGGCTTTTTACAGGTCAGAGCTTCCATTCAACCCACTGACATTGTTATTATCTGACGGTCATGGATGTGGCTAATTAATATTCCCATCATACCCCATAGGGCAAATTAGTCAAAAATATGCTCCAGACAGTGTTTTCACAGTCACGCTCACAGTTTTTCACCTTATATTTTGACTTGTTCACTTACACACTTGGTTCCAAAACTAAATAAGCTACATAGGCAGCTAGATGCCCTCTAGATCCCAAAGTATACTTCAGTTTTTACGCATGTGCACAGTCGAACACACAGCTTTTCAAAGTATACTCCATCTGAACGCAGACACTTGACACATGCGCACTAGAAAGATTTGTGCAGTGTCTGCCTTTTCTTTCCAAAAGTTATTAGCAGCAGTATTAATATTACCAGTGCTACGTATTTGTATACGCTCCCTCTCACGCATGATCGTCAAAGCAGATGTCTATTTTGTCTTTATTCAGTAGTTTCTCTGTATTTTGTCCATATTCAGTAGCGATGATCTCTGTGAAACCGTGAATCATGCGAGTTCACTGAGATCGCCCCCCAGCGGCGAACCATTGAACCAGCGTCTATGGTTTTTAACTGATCTTGGATCAGTTTTATCAATTTGTAGACTAAACTAAAAAAATTAAATTATAGGCTACTTAAAATAAATTATTCCCAAAGATGGTTCCCATCATTTTAGGTAGGCTAGTTCTTAAAATGCTGATGTAAGTTCAATTGTTCCTTTTTCAAAATAAGTTTGCTTTCAATTAGTTATTTGTTGATATCACATACCATGATTGTGAGCTTGCGATTGTTTCTGCGATGTGGGCGGGACTTTGATACTGCGACTCCATCTCACGACCACAACTGCGCAGACTCGGGCTACAAACATTGACTGTATAAAAACTGGCTACAAATGAATCACTACTGCGCAGATTTGGGCTGCAAATGATGTCATTGTCACAAGATGACAATGATGGTTTTCACTTTTCTATGGTGGAAGGAAGTGGAGGTGCGTCGTCCATCCATCCTTTTTTTTTATTTTTTCTATGTCTATGGCTGCTTCTGAAAGCTGAACAATTCTAATTTCAGAGGATGCATTCAAAGGTAGGAAGGCATCCAATGTTCCAATTGTCCGAATCCAATGTGAACTTACTGTCTGCTTCACTGCTTTACTTACTGTCTCCTGAGATGCCTTCATCTGATCGATTTTTGAAGGCAGCCAGAGATTGTCTTGGGAGATGCGAAAAAGCGTAACGGCTAACTTGGATCACGTGAGGCAGCTCAGCCAATCATACAATGGCCTCTTGTCTTCATCCCTGTGTAAAGGTGTGTTCACGCCATATCGGAATTACCGTAATTACGAGATTCCAACTTGTAAAAAGCGTTCACGTCCTCGTAGAACTCGAAATTACAACTTGTGAATTGGGAGTTTTCTGAGAGCTACGACTTGTACCACGTGACCGCTGTACCACCTGACCACCGCAGGCTCTGTTTAGGCGTTGATAGTGTTGCCATAGAAAAGCATAATTTTGAGTCTGAGGACGTGAACAGCTCGGAGTAGAATGTCACATGCTGTCATCTCGAAATTAAGGTAATTATGATATGGAGTGAACTCAGCATAATACCAAAGCCAAAGCGTTAGCATTAGCCGTTACGTTGTTTTGAAATGTACATTTCTGAACAACTTTTCCCACTTTTGATGTAATTTCTAGCGATAAATTACTGTGAAACAATGGCAAGGGGCAGACAAACTCTATTGAGTGCAAAAATAAATAAACAAATAAACCAAAGCACATAATGCGAAGTGCATGTTTGACAGGGAAGGAAGTACTCTATTCTAGTTGGGAAGTAGTTGTTTTAGACTATTTGCAAAGAATACTTTAAAAATGCACACATATGCACTTTTATTTGTAGGCTATGCCTAATATGTCAAAAATGCGAAGTGTTTCTTGTCTCGTCACATTCAGTTGGGAATTACATGAACCACAAAAATACAATGTATGTTTAATTCAAAATGGCCATATTTGAGAAAAAAGTTGAGTATTTAAATCACTATACTGATGGTAATTTACATTTCTATCAGAAAACAGTTGTCAAATATGAAATAGTTTGCTACTTCCATCTTACCTTATTCTCTTTCAAGGTGCATTGTGCAGGAATTCTGCTTATGTGAACAGTAAACCCTGCCTACTTTGATTTGATTGGCCATCTCAATCATTTTGACATTGACAAGCATTATTAGACAACTTAATAATGTAACTTTTAATAATCATAAAAATACAAAGCACATAGGTAGTTGGTAAAATAGTACGTTTTCATTTGATAACAGTTGTTTTAAATTAATATTTTTGTATTAAATAAATTGTGTTTTTAACCGACATTCTCTTTATCCATCTGCCATCTTTGATTTGAATTGTTGCTATGCATCCTGGTTTTGCGGTTTTCGTTAAGAATACATGCTATGCTACTTTAGAAACAGGACAAAATTAGGTATCTTATAAGGCAGCAGATACCTACCTATTGGAACAGCCTCTGCATCAAAAGCGCTGCCTCTGTAGGAAGCACAGTAGGTTTTGGAACAGAGCAATACAAATAAAAATTGTTGAAGTATCAGCAGTTTCAGGTTCTGTGCAGTCAAAAGGCCATTTCCAAGCCAATCAAATTTGTAATGCTTTTGTAAAGCTTTTATTTCCCTCATGTCAGGTAATGCAGCACCATCTTATTGTTTTACGACCAATATCTTATTATCATCATTACTTAAAATATACTGTATACTTCTCAGTATTTTTAGTGTTATATGAACAAAATCAAGTTACGCACCCACAAGGAGCACTCCACCTGAAATCTATTTCAGAATTTGTCCCTTTTTTGACAAAAACACCTCAGACTGGTTCTGAGTTATCACTGATTACAATGCTAATGTCGCCATAAAAATAAAAGTCTATCATTTGAATTTGTCAGTATAAAGTCTCAGCCCCGAGGCGGTGGGTTATTGTTTTATTCTATTAGCCTCTTATTACCAGCACTCCTTGAGACCTCCCCTCTCACGCAGCCCGGCTGAACATTTATCGGGTCATGTACAAACGTCTGGAACATATGACGGCTGCTCTCTCCATGTCTGCTCCAGGGCAAACGGAAACCGTAGGCTGTGTTAACAAACTAATGGCTCTCTGTGCATCTGCTATCAGACTGCACTTGGTATAGCTGATGCTACACGGGGCTGTCGATATATTTTCATAATGCTTTTTATGACGAAATGTGATTATGCTTTTTTATTTTTTGCCTTTTGTATAAGAGATGTTTCGCCTATTTATAAGTGAAGGTAAGCATCACTACTACTGATTTAGGCTTTTACTGAAATGCAATAACTTTAAGTGATAAGACATTTTTGCCATCACATAATAAATAGCCAGATAAATTTCACTTACAGTACACTGAAGAAGGACTTTGGAAGAGGTTCATAGACTCACATCTACTACCCAGAATTTAATAGAGACTTAGGCCAGAAAGCAAGCAAGTAGATGTAAAGATGTATATATATATATATATATATATATATATATAAAACTTTAAACAGTATGACCAACAATATTATTACAATACAATAATAATACTAATAATAATTAGTAGTAGTAGTAGTAATAGTAGTAGTAGTAGATTAGAGGCTATTTCTGTCAGGACCACTATCATCAAAGGTGATTGACCATTAGCATACAGTTTAGATTGGCGGTATGTTTCTGTTTTGGGCAAAAACTCTCTGCGCATCCATGCAGCCTAGCATGGATGAGAGCAGGGATAGCAGCGATAACTGTGTGTTTCGTTGTGAAAGCAAAACTACTTTGTTTGGCCTTCCAAAAGAGTATTCTTTTTTATTTTTTGCCTTTTGTATAAGAGATGTTTCGCCTATTTATAAGTGAAGGTAAGCATCACTACTACTGATTTAGGCTTTTACTGAAATGCAATAACTTTAAGTGATAAGACATTTTTGCCATCACATAATAAATAGCCAGATAAATTTCACTTACAGTACACTGAAGAAGGACTTTGGAAGAGGTTCATAGACTCACATCTACTACCCAGAATTTAATAGATACTTAGGCCAGAAAGCAAGCAAGTAGAAGGTCCACCCAACCAACTAATACCCTAGACAGCACCAAGAGCAGATGATAAATAATGGGATTTAAAAGGTGATTTAAAAAAAAGCTCCAGTTTTGCTGTATTGTTTGTAGGTCAGCCCAAAATTTTGTGAATATATAAAGTCATTATAATCAGTAATTATGTCCCCACTGAATGCAACAAATGCCTCGTTTATAATGGGTAAACGAGACACGGCATCACCGGGAGATGGCATCACAGTATGGTAAGGGGCGTAACATTTCCGTCACACGGAAGGTATTGAGGTATTCGGCCAATCACAACGCACTGGATAGCTGGCCAATCAGAGCACACCTCGCTTTTCAGAATGATGAGCTTTGTAAAAATCGATGCGTTTCAGAAAGGTGGGGCATAGAGGAGCAACAATAATGTACAGTATGTGGAAAATAATGTGTTTTTGAACCTTAAACCACATAAACACATTTCATTACACCAAATAATGTTATTTTTTTAGCAACGTCATATGACCCCTTTAAAAGTTGAACTTTTAAAACTTGAGTGTTGTACCTGCAAACTCTGGACCCGCAAAAAAATAAATAAAAGGTGGGAGGGGATTACGGGGGAATGGGGAATTTTTCCTCTAAAATATAATGAGCGGCTGAAATAATTTGGGAAAAGTCCGATATTAGACTCTATTGTTGTTTAGGTAGAAATGTTGTTTTGTAACTATGTCTGTGGACCGTGAAACCTACAATTTAAGCACCTTTACAATTCAAATAATACAAATGTTGACAAAAACAAAATATGTATTTAATCTGAACAAAAATAGCAGATGGGCGGAATGAAAATTGGAGGCAATCACTGCATTTTAATCGCAATACAAACAAAGATGCTACACACGTAGCATAAACAGTTTTTTTTTTTTTTACTTAAATCTGGTTGTATAATTTCAACATTTAAAGCAAAAACGCAAATGCTCTGACTTTAGATTGGTGAAATTATGCTACATAAAATCTACATGAAACTAAAAAGGGCTGAAAATTCACTCTCTGACAGTATCGGTGCTTATGGAACTGCAATAATATAGCAGTTCACTGGTTACCGCTACACACAAAGCAGTGCTGCACTCATAAAAAATTACCTTTAAAAACGGCCATTGTTCTCACAACACTACTTTGTTAGAATTAATAAACTGGCAATTGAAATTGTTTAATACACTTGCCAACACTTCGTGAGTTTTAATTTTAGGCCCTGCTGCAAAAGATGCAACACACATGGGCAACAGTCAAACATGTCTATTGCGCGATTACATAGAAGACCAATGGAAAAGTAGCGTGGTGGAATCTAAAAAATCAAAAACACATTCAGTGTGAACGGCCTCTTAAAGTGCAACTGCAAGGTTACTAATTGCTGTTGTAACTTGCTGACATATTTGACACTTTCTTCGAGGCTCTAAATTTGTGGCTAACCAAATGACTAGACCTATGGCCTGGCACCCGGTTCTCTTACATTCAGTGTACAACCAGCAGCCTTTGGCTATATACACCACCATCTACAGAGTAATTACCAGACTATTTAAAATAATGCCACAGCAATCATATGGTGATAACATGCAATTAAGATGTGCTCCCTGATTAGACAACTAGCCAACGTACATAACCAATCTAGCACCGACGTCCGCCAAGATAAAGTGGCCATCTTGTGAAATGTCAAACTGTAGTGATTTAATCAGATTCTATTCAATTAATATGCATGTCCCCTTGCCCTCTGTTCGCTTGTGTTATTGACAGTGATATATTGAGCTCATCTTAGCTGAATTTATCCCAGAGACACTAATTTTTCTGAAGGTTGCTTTTCCTGTCTCTCTTCCTCTCTCATTCTTCCTCTGCCTGCGAGCTATGCGTGATCCTACTCAACACCCCCCATCTACCCCCCACTTGCCCCACGCTCAACCATCTCTCACCCCCCCACCCCAAATCATTCCTAGGATTAGGGCTTCATGTCAGAGCAGAGAGGGGACAATCTCACGAAAGGGCACTGAAATAAATAGAGTGTTGAAATATAATTGTTTGTAACGTCATTTCACCCCCATGTTAAGTCCCTGGGCGTCCTGTTGGAGGAAGGCAGACAGCCGTGGATGACAGCAGCCCTGGGACTAGCCGTCTTGGGCCCATAGAGGCATTTCATCCCAGCTTACTGCCGCACAATTCCAATCAAATCCCACTCTGGAGGAGCGTGGTTCTGTGAGCGCAGAAATAGTGTACCGCCAAACATTATGCGCCACTTCACAACGTTGCAAAACACTCGAGAGGATGTTGAGCCCTTACATGCACCCATTTGGAGTTGTGTGGATTGATTTCGCTGATGAATTGCAGTTTCCACTGCTGGGAAAGTGTGTATTTGTGTGCGTGTGCTGTCACAGACAGCAGGCTGCTCGGTCACATCTGAATGGGCTGTACCATCCAGCCTCGGGGGCTACAGTACTCACCGTTCCTAGATTGAAACATCCCGTGTCATTTCCTGCTTCACTGGCTCCGCCAGTC
>NW_015558571.1:27327-37193 GCF_001515605.1 Sinocyclocheilus anshuiensis | reverse complement strand
AGAGAGTGGGCTGAAATATGAATTGTGCTTGCCCTCCTTCAGAGCTGATTATCGGGCCGGGCCTTTCAAACGCCTCCCTGTTTCATGGTGGTCCCAGGAACAAGCCTCCAAAGAAGCCAAACGAGACAGGATCAGCCACGTGTTGTACTTGTGTAGTCAAGCTATTGTTCCAGTCGAGCTCAAAAGGAGATGGTTGACTGAGTCCTTTTTAACATATTTCTCCCTGGATGTGTGTGGTTTTGTTGAGGTGGCCATGTGTTTGTATGTGTGTGTTCCTCATGTCAGCAGCAATCAGACCAGGAGATATCCTAAGATGAGGTTTCTACAAGGGACCCTTCTCTAATGGTGCTATCCCCGTCAGCTATCCGAGTTTGGTTCTGGCCCCTGCACCGTAGGGTCTTTTCTTTAATGCTAAAGCACAGGGTCTAAGCACTGCTAGTGGGGGCCATTAGTCAAAATACGTCTGGGGGAAACTTGTTTCACTGAGCTTGAAATGCATCCAGGTTTTTTGTGCTTTGGGTTGGGATATCTGTTTCTATGTGTTATGATTAAATAAAATGCTGTCTGCACTGAACTATGATTTGTGCTCGTTTATGTTGTCCAGTTTATAATGTATCATTTATTAAAGGCACACCAAATTGAGTGAAATTACCTGAATTTTCTTCATTATCTAGTCAAGTTATAGGCATATAAATGCCCAACTAAGTAATGTAGTGCTTTAGAATTAGTCATGATACATAGTTATTGGTACTTTGCACATGTTATAGTGGCCTCAGGCCTGAGGTGGTAAAATTATAAAGATGAGCATGTTATATTTAACATTAAATTAATTAATACGATGTTATAAATATATAATAAATACAAAATGTATAATACATATAAAATAAATAAAAATATGATCATCATCCTCATGATTATTATTAATAATATATTTTTTATATAGGTCTACATATGCACGATTTATGGATGGATCTTATTCCAAAAATGTCTTTATAATTTCAAAATGTAATGCTTAGCCTCTAAAAATGACTCTTGACATTGCCAATCTTTTATTTTTAGTCTCTCCCAACCAACTACCATTCTTTTACAAAACTCTCTTCTCATTCATGACCCAATTATTTCCAAACAGATTAAGTCCCAACCCACTGAATACCCTCTTTCACTCTAAAATATGTTAGATTACATAAATGGGATGTGAGCTGTGGTTCACGATGACTTTAAATCTAAGGATCTTGAAGTATTTTTGGCACACGTGTAGGACTCCATTTCAACAAACTGTACAAAATGTTTGAATGATAACTACCATATAACATGCTTTCTCATGACGGATGTACTCATTTCAAATCATGTACCATCTCTGGTGCTTATAATTTTCTTTCTTGCCATATCCATATTCTTCTTTTTGTGCACGTCTTTGTTCATGGCGTGAAGGGGTGGAGGTGACTCACGCTACAGTCACTGACTGCTGTTATAATAATGCAGCATGAATGTCATCTCTAGAGAGCAAATCAACAGCGGACCTGGTCCTCTGAGCCATGACACAAGCGCTGCATATTACTGACCACAGCTAAGCAGCCACCGGTCAGGGCTTTACAATCTATTATTACACCACATCATAGAGTCCACCTGCTGATCCTACTACTCTGAAGCCGTTGGGTTTGAAAGACTGTTGAAAATTGGTTTTCAGCGTAATGTAAAGTTGTATATTATCATCCGCTGCAATATGTGGTGCACGCTGCGCTCAAGATAATCTTTTCCACTGGTCACAACAATGTAGAATCTAGAATGAGATAGAATCTTCATCTAAGGCATATTTATCATGGAATATTTAAATAGTGTACACTATTACACATATTTCTGGTTTGTTTTTACAAACCAAGACGCGAGTTGGTATTATTGTCTGTGGTAATTGACAGTGAGCCACAGATGCTGTAGATAGAGCGTAACTTGTATTGAACTCGGAATATGAGCTGTGATATCATTGCTCAGAAAGTGTTTAGAAAGTGCTTTGAGCTTGCATGACATATGGCGTAATATATTTAAAGTCAGAAGCTGTACAGACACTTGGAAATTCTAAGCGTTCTAGAAACATCTGGGGTGTTAAGATACAGATCTACACTGTTAGATTTGTTAACCATAATAAAACAGCATTGACGGGTTATCAGTTCTCAACACTGCCTCCAAGGACTCTCACTTCTTTTTGGTAACTCACTATGACTGCATTTGATATATTTGGTTTGGTCTTGGGAACTTTGAGTGGAGATAAAAGATGTTCTATGCTTGAAAACAGACATAATTATAAGATACCATATATACAGTACACACAAAAAACAAAACAAAACAAAAAACACGTTTTGTAGGAGGCTCATTCCTACTCTATAATATATTAAACGACAAGGTTAAACATTTGCACTCAGTGCCACAATTTAGTGAATGTAGATGTGAATAAAAAAAAAATATATATATAAAAAAAATTAAAATTTAAAAAATTAAAATTAAGTTAGCCAAAAAAAAAAATTAGCTAACATTGACTTACTTTTTCCATCCTGTGTGTTTTCTTTCCATCGAGTCACATTCTAAAGGCACTTCATGACAGGAATGACCTAGATACCTTTTTAAGAAATCAAATGTTACTTTGTGTATTTATAATTTCACTGCAGCTGTTTCTATTGCACAATGTTTTTGATGAGTGATAGAAAGATAAAGAGATAGCACAGATAAAATGCATTGTATGGATCTATTTTATGGTGTGAAGCCAGAACCTGTTCGCATAAGTATTATAGTCCTCAAAGATTTCTTCATTGTGTCCCATGTGATCTTTCTTGTTTGAGGAGTCTCTGATCAAAGCGCCTTCTCTCAGATCTTCTTTATTAGATTTTACACTCGCTCCATAGGGGAGCAGGAAACAATACTAAACACGCCGCTTTGAGTGAACAGATATTTATTTTCCCACAGATCGATCAAACCAAGCTCAAGTGCAGCAGGCAAAGCCGTCGCTAATTTAAATCAATAAGGCGTGTTATATACAGAAATTTTAGTTGATGTGTTTGTGTAAGTGTACAATATAAATTTAATTACATTTTTGCAAATCTTCTGAGGTTTGGCACATTTGTGATGCGAATCAGTACGTCAAATCAACATGTTAATCCAAATATTGTATGTCATAAAAACAAATATAGTTTGAAATATCCTCTTGCACTGAAGAAGGGGAGGGGGGATCTGTCCTTTAATTGGCAGGGCAGAAGTTGCTGTGGGAAGAGTTCTGCTTGAATGAGATCTGGGCATGGCGCCAAACGAAGGGAAAAATCTTCTTCATCTATTTCTTTCTCCTCCTATGACAGCCGAGCTGTTCGATCATCATTAGACAAGGCATGCTGAAGATTCCGAATTTGATTTTAATAACATAGATGTCTTCATTACAACAGCCTTGGTGCCTTGCAGTCGGGTGATAATGTACTTCCTCAGCATTGTGAGATTGTCATGAAAATCCCTCCCTTCTGTTCTATTCACCACTCAAGAGCAATCAGGTGTTTGTGGCACATTTCGCACAGAACCAACTGCTTCCTTACAGTAATGTCGGCTCTGGATCAAAGGGCCTTTCTTTGCCCCCGAATTAGGCAAGAAACAACCTCTTTGTCATGTGATTGCCTCTTTGAGGGTTTATTGTGCCAATTGTAAATCATCAGAGTTGTTTCTGGAAGCATATGCAAGGCCCCTTATTCAGTATTTTAAACAAGCGGAGTTAGTGTAAAGATCTGGGACATTAATCTCTCTAAAACTGTAGCGGAGGCTATTAGAATGTTCTTGTTTTTCTCTGAGGTCAAAAGAATTTGATTGAGGGCCGGGAGACCCTGCAGTCCATGCTTGCAATCCCCCCCTTGCCCTCAGGCCTGGCCTGGTCTGCATGAATGCCAGAGGTTAGGCTTCCATTTTCCTCCCTGTTGCTGTGTCGCCATGACAACGGATATAGGAATCACAGAAGAGAATTGGGCAGGAAGGAAAACAGACCTAGTGACACATGCTGGCACAGATGCATGTGATTCTTGTGTGGGCTTTGGGAAAGATGAAGTGGATGGGTAAATAAGAAGATAAAGCAGTGCTCAAACTGTTTTAATGACGTTGGTGAGTAAACAATATACTCTGCATCAGTGTGTTTCGTGCGCTACGCTTTTTGAACAAAGACTCTGAGGACTGTATTTGATCATCTCAGTGTGCCCAGTAGTTTAGTCTGTAGCTAAACTTGTAGAGCGTGCGACTTGTACTGCCAAAGTCATAGGTTAGATTCCATGGAACACACCGACTGACAAAATGTATATCTTGAGTGCAAACGTAAGTGCTTTGGATAAAAGCTTCTGCTAATGGTTGCAACCAAAACACTTGTCAAACCAGGCGCCAACCTTATCAAGACCTTCTTAGTATTCCAAAGACGTTGTGTTGTGAGAGCCATACAAATGCTATGGCTACAGGCGTCCAGTTTGTAAGTCTCAAACATGTCAGGAGAGTCTGGAAAAGTTACACAAAGCATGGGAGGCCTCTACTGGCCAACAAAGTCCTCACACATATGACATAGCCAGGGGATTAAGAATATTTTAGGAATCTTTACAAGATCACCAGCAACAGCCGGTGGTTTTTATGTGAATCTCTATGAGAAGGATAATGGTACAGTAGATGCCATATACTAGAAAGGACATGTGCAAATCAAGTCTATGTCTTGTCAACACCAATGCTGTTTGGTCCTGTTAAAAATTCTAAATTCTAACAAGCCTGAGTATTTATTAGAATTGGACCTCAAGAACTGGGAGTGTTTTTTTCCCTTGCCGTTCCTTTTTAAAAAAAAATTAATTCTTCCATGACACTAAAAGGGATGTTCCCCAAACAGTCAACTTCAACAACACTTTTTCGGAATAGTTCAATAAGCCTGTCAAAGACTTCACACACTTCATTGAACAATAAAAATCGATACCATTAAACACTTCTCAAACGAAAGCGCCTCTCATGGGACCCCGTGAACTCCTATGTTTTTTTTATATAAATATATATATTTTACAGTTCTGTCAATAACACATTCTGGAGATCTTAAATACTTCATTACGTCTCAAAGCTCAAAATTCTCTTATGTTTTCCCTGCACAAACCCTTCCACAAAACCTTTTGTTCCTTAGCCCCTTCGTCCCACATCGTACACTTTAAAACCCAGAGATGTTAAATGGGACGCACCATTGTGAGGTGTATCATACATCATATTGAGTATTCTCTCCATAACATTAACATAATCTGCTCTTCATGGAACAGGGCAAGGGGTGAGCAGCCAATCAGGCGCTTTCTCAGTCGCTAACCATTTGCCTTAGCCTTTGTTTCCTGTGAGCATTCCAATTCATTCACAGATATATAAGCAATTTTTAACCTTTGTTAGGCAGAGGTGGAAGTGCTTGACACAATCTTGCGGAAACAGACTCCACCGTCGGCCAGATGACAGGTCATATTAAGTCCTCCAGCTGAACTCAGGCACAAGCGAGCTTACCTCAAGTATGACCACAAACAAGCGATACTCCACAGTTTTGTCAGGCAGTCTTATTTAGTCACCATTTTTGGCCTGAAGGCAATGAAAGTAGGCAGAGGAGAATGTGATTAACTTGGAATAAAACTGCATTTAGTTCCACATTGTTCTAGCATACTGACGACGGTACATTTACTGAGATAATTACTACATACTGTAGTACCAAACTTTGCAAGACATTCCCTAGTAAGACTACTCCTAATATAGAAATAAGTCCTATTTTTAGGTCCAATGTACCAGATTAAAGAATGTTAATTATAGTTGTAGTAGTAATCACTATATGCAGCAGAAGTGTGGCTTTCCTTTTGAGACCAATGTCTATTGAATTTCTAGTTTTGCTAATGCTAATGATCCAGGTTGTTTTGTGGTTTGGTTTTAAGTTATTTGTCGTAAAGTGTCCCAAAATATAATTTAGTTTAGATGTTTGATATTACTTTAACATGTCTTTGAGCATGTCTGCATATCATATTCACATGTCCTGTCTACAGACCTTTGCAACTAAAAGATGCCTGGCACATAACCCTAAAATCGAATTTATAAAGCACAGCCGGTATGTTCCGTTTTTGGATTAGTGCTCAAGGAATCTTTTGCGGCTGGATATAAATGGTCCAAAATGTATGGAAAAACCTTAAGACCTCTGAAATGGTTCTATGAAGATTAGGCTAAGCATAAAATACTACTACATGTAGGTGACCTTGATGCTATCTGTCAAAAGAAGGGATCCTTGCTGGGAAGCTTTTCCTCTTCCATAAGATTTTACCAGTGACTTTTCGGCTTTGCTTTTGGGGCCAAAAATCAGATTCCCATAGCATCTCCTACAAACATGAAGTATAAACTCACAAACAGGTGCAATGTTACCTTACAGAGAGTGAGACTAGTTTATGGTTGACTTGTGCCTAAGATTACGGAAGCACCATCAACCTAAGGATTCCGAAGCCTTTGGAGCTGATGTAATTTGGCCTTTCCTACCTAACTTCTCGCTCTCTCCTGCTCTTTCTTTGCCTTTCTCTCTCTCCATCTACTTCCAAATGCTATTCTCTATTAATCAGAGCTCACAGTTCAAACTGGTCTTCAACTTCCTCCCCAATCCGCATTAAGCCTGTCATTTCTGGCTATTATTTACTTTAATGGGCTTTGGCTGATCACTGGTGCAGTGGCAGAGGGAGAGAATAATACAGCTGAGGGTAGCAGGGCCTTAGACGGTGCGGCCACGACTTTCCCTGCAGATTAGCTATGGCAGATGGGCTTTCCAGGGGCTTCCTGTGAGCAGGAGTGTTGATTGAGAGGGTATAATGAGAGAGGTGGTGTCCTCACAATGGAGCCAGCCACCTCACTACACCTCTTGCGTCTAAACAACCCCCCATTCCCGCTCTCACTCTCTCTCTCTCTCAAGACGCTGGCCCCCCTCCCTCAGGTTCCTTTCTTTTTTCTCTCATTCTCTCCCTTTTCCTCTCCCTCTATTCCTTCGATCTTTCTTCCATGGAGGAAGTCAGAGTGCAGGAAAGAGCACAAAAGCGACTGTAAATAAGCAGGAGTCTAAATCCAGCATTAATTGGTCCTCTCGCAGACTGGGTGTGCACAAGTCTTTTGGGACTGCTGCAGGTTTCTGGAAGAATACCCTCTGCTTCTATTGTTTACTTAAAAAGCTGATGTTTTTTTTTGCTCTACAGTTGATAATTTGGGGGTTTCTTCTTGAGTCTGAGGAATGGAATCTTTTTCATTGTTGGCAGTGTTAGCTAAGGTGCATATTTACTTTATTTTTTTGTTATATGTTGACATTGTTTATTTTTTATTTATTTATTTTTTAAGGCACCACAGAGCATGACATCATATCTTGTCCATTGCTGTGTCTGATTAAATTTTGCATTCTAAAAATATAGTGTTACCACCCCTTAAAACAAACTTGTGCCCTAAACATCAGTACATAACTCATCTTGTGCTTGTTGAGGAGAGGTGTGCCATTGCTTTTCTAACTGATCGATTAAATACATTTTATAGTGAACAATTAGATGGAAAATCCCTTATGTAAAAAAAACCAGAACACCCTAGCAACTCATGTTTTCCTAAAACAATGTCCAACATTTTTTGCACATTGTTCTTTAAAACTGTTAAAATTGTCCTAAGATAAACATGTTAGAAGGGTTCTTAATGTGTACCTGTCATTTGAAGGACTTTCATGGTATCTGTGGAAGCGAGACAGGCCTCTGAATTATTGAAGGCTATGGAAGTGTCCAGGTCAAGTTTGTGTACAAGAGTTGATTTTGTATTATCGTGCGATGGGTTCCCTCTCTCTCTCTTCTCCACAGTCTGTTTCCACACAAGAGATGCCTTACAATCCAGTGGCACCAATTATCCCCCTCCTCTCGGCGCTTTTAGCAACTTTTTCAAAACTCTTTTCACTTGGCTCTTGTCAAGCAATGAAAGAAAAACTAACCACCAGTGTCCTCACAATGGAGCCAGCCACCTCACTACACCTCTTGCGTCTAAACAACCCCCCATTCCCGCTCTCACTCTCTCTCTCTCTCAAGACGCTGGCCCCCCTCCCTCAGGTTCCTTTCTTTTTTCTCTCATTCTCTCCCTTTTCCTCTCCCTCTATTCCTTCGATCTTTCTTCCATGGAGGAAGTCAGAGTGCAGGAAAGAGCACAAAAGCGACTGTAAATAAGCAGGAGTCTAAATCCAGCATTAATTGGTCCTCTCGCAGACTGGGTGTGCACAAGTATTTTGGGACTGCTGCAGGTTTCTGGAAGAATACCCTCTGCTTCTATTGTTTACTTAAAAAGCTGATGTTTTTTTTTGCTCTACAGTTGATAATTTGGGGGTTTCTTCTTGAGTCTGAGGAATGGAATCTTTTTCATTGTTGGCAGTGTTAGCTAAGGTGCATATTTACTTTATTTTTTTGTTATATGTTGACATTGTTTATTTTTTATTTATTTATTTTTTAAGGCACCACAGAGCATGACATCATATCTTGTCCATTGCTGTGTCTGATTAAATTTTGCATTCTAAAAATATAGTGTTACCACCCCTTAAAACAAACTTGTGCCCTAAACATCAGTACATAACTCATCTTGTGCTTGTTGAGGAGAGGTGTGCCATTGCTTTTCTAACTGATCGATTAAATACATTTTATAGTGAACAATTAGATGGAAAATCCCTTATGTAAAAAAAACCAGAACACCCTAGCAACTCATGTTTTCCTAAAACAATGTCCAACATTTTTTGCACATTGTTCTTTAAAACTGTTAAAATTGTCCTAAGATAAACATGTTAGAAGGGTTCTTAATGTGTACCTGTCATTTGAAGGACTTTCATGGTATCTGTGGAAGCGAGACAGGCCTCTGAATTATTGAAGGCTATGGAAGTGTCCAGGTCAAGTTTGTGTACAAGAGTTGATTTTGTATTATCGTGCGATGGGTTCCCTCTCTCTCTCTTCTCCACAGTCTGTTTCCACACAAGAGATGCCTTACAATCCAGTGGCACCAATTATCCCCCTCCTCTCGGCGCTTTTAGCAACTTTTTCAAAACTCTTTTCACTTGGCTCTTGTCAAGCAATGAAAGAAAAACTAACCACCATGTCAAGAGAACTCAGCTGCCTAGCAACTGGGCCACAGTTTAATTCTGATTTGTTTCAGGTCTTGAGTAATGGAATTGACAATGTTAAGCCAGTCACTAATGTTGTTTGTCACCTCTGAAATGCAAACAAAACTCCATTGTTTTCCAGGGTATTGGGCATGATTGATGTTCGGAGTCACAGTGGCATCATTCATTTTGCCCCTGTGTTTTTGCGAGGACTGATGTCATATCTTTTCATGGCATATTAAATGTTTTGGAGGAGCATGAAACCGCATAGCTTTTCATCTCGTGGCGGCTCTGACACATTCTTATAACTAGCAAAGTTTAATGATTCCATTCAAGTTGTGTCCATTTCACCCAGAAATAATTTAATAAGAACTGGGGCCCTCTGAGAGCCTCTGAGACACGGAGTAATCCGAAAAGAAAGGATAAAAGGAACTTCAGGAATAAAGCCTTTAAGATGAAAGTTTTTCGCTTCTTTCTTTTCATGTCACCCCTTATTTGTTTGCCGGGCAACTTTTTGTAGGTTTTTGTTTTCGACACACTTTGCGTATAAATATTTTGATCAAATAAGAGATGCGGTCAACAGGAAATATTTAACTTTATATATGACAAAATCTATCTATCTATCTATCTATCTATCTATCTATCTATCTGCAGTATGGATACATGTTGGTGTTAGGAAAATTATTTTCAAAGTAAATTATTATTATTATTATTATTATTATTATTATTA
>NW_015558571.1:19900-27245 GCF_001515605.1 Sinocyclocheilus anshuiensis | reverse complement strand
TACTTTATTTATTTATTTATTTATTTATTTATTTATTTATTTATTTGTTTATTTATTTATGTATTCATTTATTTATTTATTAATTTATTTATTTTCCTGAAAACATTGTTGTGAATTAATTATTTTTCACAAATATTTCTGGCAAACATGGGCAGTACAGTGCCCAGTAGGGCTGTGATGGAATATAAAACATGATAAACTATTACACTTATGGTTCCTCCCACCATCACTACTGTATTCAAACTTAAAGCAATGGGAACAAAATCCATCGCAGTGCTTTTCACAACACAAGATCTAATGTGACCTCTCTTTGATATTTTATAAAGGTATGTCCATTAGCATTTATTTTATTTGCTTGTAAGTTTATATTGCTTGTGTGTCTTATTAGAAATTACAGACATAATTACGTTAAACTTATAGAGCTATGTTTCAGTTTCTGGTTCCAAATGCTAAAAATAGATCAAGTTTGGTGTTTTACAAAAAGGCCAGCACACTTGCCATCTGTGAGACAAAATTGGGCAATTGCCAGACTTGTTATATATTAATTATTTATTTATTTATGTATTTATTTATGTATTTATTTATTTATTTATTCATTTGATTGTTTGTTTGTTTGTTTGTTTATATTTATTTTTTTTGTGTAGTATCTTGATTTGAGGATTAAATAAAGATTCAGTGATAGAGAGCTGACCCCGAGTATCCAGACAGTTGATTGCTGGATATCTGAATGGCAGATTTGTATGATATGGAAACTGGCCATTTCTTCTGCTTCATAGAACATTTTTCAAAGGCCCAAATGGCACAATAAGAGTGCCATCCATCACAAAGAAGGTAAAATTTGCAGAAATAAATAGGACTCTCTTTCTTATCCCCTTCGCTGTCTCGCTGAACCCGGGAGAGGGACATTGGAATGACAGGGTGGACGTGCAAGAATAGACAACAATAAACACGGTCACATCAAAGTCCCAGACGGTGGTATTGGAGCAGGCCTTGGTGGGCGATGGGGGGAAAAATAAATGCTGGAGCTCTATATCAAGCCACAAAACACCCCCCTTCACCCTACATCCTTCCTCTGGTTGGATGTTTTGCTGTTACCAGGTGAGTCCAAAGGCGGAAGATCAGATTTATGTATGTGGATTTTACTTCCCAACGTTCAAGCTGGTGGGCCGTCACCTACAAGATTTTAACACATAATCCACTGGGCAAATAATTTTCTGCCACCCTTGGTTACAGCAGGCAAGGGTAATAAACTAGCACCTCCTTTTATTTGAACTGGACACAACACAACAGACGCCTGTGTTGTTACACGGCTTTATTATTATTAATTGTCAGCGCCCACATATTCCTTTGTTCATTTTTTGCACGCCGGAGTCTTCAAGAGAGTTCAAGGTTTGCCATAGCAGCCCTTTGAAGGCTTGTGTGAGATGTGCTATTGTTACATTTCTTGGGTGAAATAGAGCTTTTAAAATGTATCACACATATCAAAGATTATTTTAATTGCTTGTTTTGTGGTTTTGATTACTTTTTGTTTGCCTTCAGTATTTTGTATGCAGGAAACATATTGTATGTGCTACCTGACCACAAGCATAACATTTACATTTATGCCAAAACATCACAAAGCTCTTTTTATGAACCATTCTTATGGCATGAATGTGTGCGTAAATTATAAGAGCTTCTCTAAAAGGCGGCAGAATTAGGCCTACATCCATCTTAGTGTGATGGGGGTAAGAAGGAAAAAAAAAAAACTAAAATTAAACAATTGTATCCCTGACAAAATGATGGTTTGGAATAATTTAATGTTCAAAAGGCAAGTTTTTAGTCAGCTCAGTTGTCTAAAGCTTTACATAATCAGGGCTTTAAGGTCATATTAGACAATAACGCTAGCAAATGACAAAACAGAGTCTGGGATCAATATGCGTGTTTTGACCTCAGAGGAATGCGTTGTATGAGAAGCTAATAGAAATTTTACAGTTTAACTGACTTGATACAATGTTACCACATTGTTTGTTATATTAGCATTAGCAGCATCTTGACTGGAGGAAGTTAAAACTGTATCTTGTTACAAGGAGAAAAACGGGCTGTATACAAAGTGGTGGGTGTTGTTTCTTCCAACTCTGTTTACTAATGAATATTCATGCTGGTGTAAATGTGAGCTTCTTAAACTATGCATTATTTATGACAACACACACGTTTCACTTTGTCAGAGGGTAAAGTCAATTACCTGTCAAAGCGGCAAAATGCTAAATGGTGCAATTCACGTGAGAGTGCTATATCAAGAGCTGTGTGTAATTTTTAGCTGTTTTCCCTGTGTCAAACATCTGTTGACAGAGCGATGCGCATTCTGTAAGAAGGAAATGTTGTCTTTAAATAAGAAATAATGTGACAAGTGTAAAAACTCAAATCTGTATTCCTCTGAGCAATATTATTAAGAAAAATGGAGGAACATGAATGTGCTGTTGTATTTTTTCTTTTTTTAATGCCACAAATGATCTGTAATTTATCACAAATGAGGGGAAAGGCTGTATTTAAACGATCTAATTGCAACCGTAGTGCTTTTCCTGGAACTGTGCGTAGAGACACCAGCAATATGAAAAACACATGCTTTGAGTCCAGGCCAGGAGGAACAGAATAGCATGTCACCTTTCTACCGTCATCATGTCAGCTATAATTTTCATTCCATTAAGGTATGGCACATGCTATCGGGGTTATCATATCAAGCAGTCAAGCATGTAGTCCTCGTCTTTTCACATACAGTAGATTCTCTGACAATTGTTCTCTTGTCTCCTGACTGTAGAACATACACGGCAAGTCATGTTAGGCCAAAGACATCTATTCTTCTGCTTTTTGTTATTACTTTTATCCTCTGGGATTTATATAAAGTTTTATGTGTGAATAAAGAGACACTTTCATGTATTGGTGCAAACAAACAAATAAATAAATAAAATGCGCAAAATTTGTTGCAATTTCAAATCTGCCATGCTTTATTGTATATATTTTATTTTTTATTATAGTTTTTATTTTATTTTTTTTTATTGGCAACAATATTGAGCATGCAATTTAAGTGAATTGTACATTTTCATTTCATTATTTTTTAATTGCATCTGTGTTATTGATTAAACATACTGTCAGAAATCCATGCTTTGTAATATACAAGGAATTATTTTCATGGCAATCTCATATGTTTGCAACATGTATTAATTCTGTCAAACATGACAGGGAGCAGGTTAGCAGAGGGCAAGTGTGGTCCAAACAGTTGGGGTTGCACAGTCAGATTGTTAGTTATACAAATGCACCTGTTCACTCCTTCACAACAAGGCTAATGTCCACCTCCCAGCGGCTCTTAACTAGGGTTTGACTCCATCTAGTGGATCACTGAGCTTCCTTCAGTCCTGAGTAACTCCATGACCACCAGGACTTCACAGAACACACCCCCTTTGTATGCCCTTTATATTCTGTAATCCTGTGTTCAACATCTACAGTAATTTCCAATTAAAAATCAATTAGGAGTAAATGATGTACATAGAGATTTACAGAAGACCTTTGTTTTTTTTTTTTTAAAAGGGGGGGCGGGATCAAAACTATTTTAGAAGGTTAGCCTTATGATGAAAATGATGGCATGGGCTATCTACATGAACACATGAGCTTAGTCCATCCTCCAAATCTTTGTATTATCCTAATTCACAAAAATATAGTTGTCGCTGTCATTCCGATTTTCTCTACTTTTCAATATTAGAATGAAGTTGCCTCCATCTCTGTTAATCGAGCAGATTACTTCATGTAAAGAAACAATCTGAAAGATTTTCCCTCATAATCGTGTAATTGACCCCCTCTCTTTGGTCGTATTTGACAGGGCAATTTCCACACTTATTAAGGTTCTGACACACTTGAAGTAATCGTATTAGTGCTTTCTATAAATTAGCCTAATATTGTGTATTAGCATGTGTGCACTTCAGGGTAATGGAAGGCCGTCGTACCCAACGTGTGATGTCTCTATCATCCGTATACTGAGGCAGGGAACAAAAAAAAAAGCACAGGCCTATGGATTTAGTCAATCATAAAATTACTTATCACCTTCCCCTCATCTTAAAAAGACGCCCATGTAGCACCGCAGCATGGGTCCACAAACCAACTATCGCAAAAGCGACAATGACGTGAGCACGCTAGGCTAGTAAAGAAATCTCCAATTTCATTACATCAAGGTAAAACGCATCACTGTCAGACCACTGGGTCCTAGGGCCTCTTGAGTGAAACCTTCGAAGCATTTCAAACTTTTTTTCCATCCCTTATTGATGCTTAACAGGCTTGACATTTTGCCCAGCCGGCGTCTGTAAACACTGCAAAGGTAGAGAGGACGAAGTTGCAGTGTAATAACTAGTGCAAAATGAGACCGCTCGCTGGGCATGCCGGAGGGAAGAAACAGCGTGGCCCTCCTCGCTCCGCTCCCCTCTGGCGAGGAATGCTCACTCTAGAAACTAGCTTCTAGTTAGGATTCTGACACATCCTGGAACTTTTATCTACGACCTTCAACCCCGGGCACATCTGGAAACTTAGTAGGAGTCCAAAAGATGAGGATGTTTTCTTTACTTTTCTTCAAACCTTGTATGGAAGACAGCAATGTTTTCTTCTTTTCCTCAACAGAGTGGTCTGTCTCAAAGCGCGAGTGTGTAAAACTGGCTGCACTCGTTATGAACTCCTGTATATGGAGTTTTTTGGGCCGAAAGTGCATGTGGGACGGTCTAAGACTGAAAAGACCACATTATTGGCCCGGGGCTATATGGTTCTTAAGATCTCAGAAGGGCAGATAAACATCTCAGGGAGGTTCAAGGTCCAGGAATACAAGGCCTATAAGGCTTTGAAGTGCCGTGATGGTCTTGCTTAATAGACACAGCGCGCATGGCCAAGGCAAACACTCCATTGTAGGATATGTTGAGGTTGCACATAGAATTACATCTGTGATCAAACACATCGGCTGTTTATTTAGTGAGCTCATGATGATGACTTGAACCGTCTTGATGTTAACTGGTGCAAGATGGCTCCATAACCGTCTAGAGGCCTTCTTTTGTTCAGACCTTTCTATCCCAGCAAACCGGGATCGGTTTGTTTGTGTTGAATAATTTGGAAACTCAAAAACCAATGACACACGTTTTTGGATTTGTGGTATCTTGCAAACACACCAAAGTACACAATGGGATGCATTTGAGAGTAGGTGAATGCATGGCCTCTTGAGCCGAATCGGTTTTGGCATGTCTTGAGAGACCAGTTGGAGCCACGCTTAATGACATGATCTGAAAATGGAATCATGGAGACAGATGAAATGATCTTAGTGGTGCAGTGATCAATCATATCTCATTTTGTGGTTTTGGTTTGGGCTGAGGTTTAGATGGAAAAGAGAGGTGGATGTGGGAACACCATGACTGGATGATCACCACGATGGCCGTCCAGAGAATGTGAAATCCTCTTTAGCCAGCGCAACTTGATTTTTTATATGGGCTTCATGCAGAGCGAGCCAAGACCATAACTGAAGCCTTGTTTGACAGAGGTGACATTTACTAGTTGTTTCTCTCATGCTGGTCTTCCATGATTCTCACATTTCTGTTTCTTTGCTTCATCTTACGACATTTCTCCTTTGCTTTTAGAGTGATCAGAATTCAAGCTGGGTGTAGCAACAAAGTTCACTCTCAGAGTTTCTACATACATCAGATGTTGGTCTCTGGGGTGGTTTGATTCACTTGAAGGTCCTCGAGGGAGTATTTACACCTGTCTATCAGAGTCTAAGAGAGATTATCTCATAGGTCTGGTCATGCCTTGGAGGGCTAGTGTGCTCATATTGAGTCGCGGGAGTATTTAGTTGTGGGAGAAGACACTGTAATTCCCCTGGATATTCAAATCACTCCAGGCCTAGTGTGCCCACAAAAGTTTTAAAAGTGGAAGTGAATGGAACCCCTAAAAGTATTTAGTTTATATCATGAGCCTGAGACCTTTATGTAGGATTGCACTTAGAAATTGTACCTCTATAGAATAAAATTCAATTTAAGAATTCAATCAGTTGGTGGTTATGAAAAAAGAGTTATATAGCATTGATTTGTAATTCATTGAATTGTTTCTTGTGGTAGTTTGTGTGATTTGAGGTGGTCAATCAATGGACTGCCCAAAAGCCCTTCTTTGGCTGATATAATCAGAAAATTATCATCAGCTTAATTAATACTTTTCTGCTATTTTCTATGTGGAAAATACTGACACTGTTGTGAAGTTAATTTAATTAACTTTTGTCCATGTGGGTCTATTATTGTGAACTATTTCAGACACTTGATTACATGTAAAAACAAAAAAATAAGTGGTTTGTCACTTTTTATGTGGGTTAGATCTATTCCTATATATAATTGGACTGTTCTTAAGCAGAATAACCTGCAAAATAGAGTTATTATGCCAATAGTCAGAAGTCTTGACTGTTTTGAAGGAATTAAGTAAAAAAGAATCATCAATTCAGTGGTACACTTTAAGTTTATACCAAAATACCAGACATTTTCAATTAAAGGTATAGTTCACCCCAAAAAATGTATAGGCTATTATATATTATAATAACATTATATAGTGGTTCAACGCATTATATTGTGTTTTTTTTTAGTCACTGATCGGACAATTTTCGGATAAGCAAGAAAAAAAAAATATTTAAAGCACAGAGAATGACAATGCCGTGAAGGGTTTTTGACATAGGCTAATTTTATGTGTATGTACACGCAACTCGGTATTTCCGCGCTTTCTGAAACATGTCTTACTATGCTTGTGCGCACTTTGATTGTGTGCGAGAACAGCGCGTGAGTAACGAATTGAGCTCTCTTTCGTTTCTTCTTCTTGTGGTTTAAAATTGCTTGTACGTGTAAATTGCCAAATTAATCTGCGAATCACGTGCGTGCCGAATGGTAGGGTCTCATCCGTACGTATTACGGATCAACTGCGATCCGTTTAACTCCTAATATGTGACAGATCAGAGCAAGCAGCTTTCATTTACTTATTTAACTTGAAATTGTCAAATGTCTACTCCATATTAATTGCATACAATGAAAATACAGAATAATTAGAACATTCATTAACATAAATAAATAACAGAGTGTCATATCTGTTTTTCCCAGAACGTTCTTGCGAACCGGTAGCAATTCTTCCACGGCCCGGTAGTGGGTCGCGACCCGGTGGTTGGGGATCTCTGCTCTACAGTAAATTGGTGCCGTCAGAATAAGAGTACAAACAGCTGATAAAAAACATCACAATAATCCACAAGTAATCTACACCACTCCAGTCCATCAATTTACATCTTGTGAAGCGAAAAGCTGTTAGTAAAAAAAAATAA
>NW_015558571.1:9529-19626 GCF_001515605.1 Sinocyclocheilus anshuiensis | reverse complement strand
TATATATATATATAATTTTCTTTTAAAATTATAGAATTAAGTAATATTAACAGTGATATTAATTAACAGCATGTATGTATTATAGATGTAGATTTAAGGCTTTGTTTTAGGGTTAGTTGCTTGTAATTATGCAAAATGTACTGTTATTACTATAAGAGGTACCTATAACATGTATAACAAGAACACTGTAAAAAGTGTCACAGAAGTAATATAATGTTATTTTGAAGATTTAGATTATTAAGCATGTTTACATTGACAGTTACAATCGTGCTATAATTGGTTTTGTGTAGATGAGTCTCTGTGTGAATATATGTGACACAATGTGTAATCAAATATTTGATATGGACTACTATGATATCCTGCTTGTGTTGCTTTCATCGCAGTTGTTTGTGGGCATAACAGCAAGGCCAACTTAAGTCTGATACATGTATATACATGTTGGATGAAGACTGTATGATTTTAATTGGACTAAAGTGTTTACATGACATTTAAAAAAAACCTAATTTAAACATTTAAAGTGCATGCATTTTCATTCTGTGTGTCCATTCTCTTTCAGACTTTGACACTTGCAGTCACACATCTTTTTTATTGCATAGATTAATCTGATATGTTGAGGCAAAGTGATTTGTTTAATATCCAAAAGTGACGTGATGCATGGCACAGAGCCTTGCGTGATGTTTCTGCTTTCCCAGATATATGATTTATTACTTGGTACTAAGTCCTGGTACATTTGACATATCGTTAAGCTTTAGGTTTTTACTCCAGTTTAAATAGCTTCGGTTTCCTCTGCGAACACCCTTCCCTGTAAAATAAATAACTATATTTAATGAGATATGAAATGCATACAAATGTCTACTGTCTTTACGGTTAATTGCAACTTGTCACCCAAAGCATTTGTTGATGTATTGCTTATGCTGGTAGGTTTTTCCAACTTCAGAGTTTCACTCCTTATATCTACAATGTATTCAGTGTTTCACTAGCAGATATAACTAAAGCTGTGGTAAATTTCAATATCCACAATTTAGATATTCATAATGCATATGCATTAATAATACATATTTGTAATTCTATATATTTTATTGTTTTGCAAGATGATTGCTGTTTTATCTTCATTGAAGACCCTTTAAAAAACATATTTTATTTGATGAAACAAGGGAATTCCTGTCGAACCTTCTTATTCAGGTAACATGCATCATTCATTCAGGTAAAAAAAAAAAAGGCAAAGGACAAAAACGGTAATTGTAACATTATGCTCACTTTTCCATCTGTTGTTCCAAAAAGTTCCTGTTTACTGTTTCCTCTGTGTGTGTGTGTGTGTGTGTGTGTGTCACTGCCTCATTAAGTACACAGTACATTCTAGTCTGTACTGTGTCTATCCTCTCCATTGGTAATTTTCTCCTAAATTCTACTTTTTTTTTTTTTTTAACAAAGAATGACTATCAACAACTCATTACCAGATGAGATGTGCGTTCGTATTCAAGAATAATACTTACATCTTCACAAGCAAGTGTTTAACAGAGCGACTGGTATCTTCAAGCTGCTCGGACTTGGTGCTGTGTGATCAAGCTGGTGTCCAATGGCTTTTGTCAAGCCGCGTAAATTAGCTGCTAAGATTGCCTAGTGAAGCCTATGCATACAAAACAGGAGACAAAACTAAAGAGGACCAACAGACTGGCCTCTTTCGACAGATAAGAGCAATTCCCCTAAAAACTGAGGAAAAAACACACCAAAATCAAGGACTCCTTGGTGTTGTATTTATTAGAGACCCCCCACTTTACCTCTAGCGTATGGCACGCTCAATGAAGCAAAGGCAAGCGTCAGATCAGGCCAAGTCGCATATCTGTGTCCGCATAGATTAGAGGAGGTTAAGCCATGCTAATGAGAATCATCGCTATCAGCTGATAGCAAAACCTAGCTAATTTCGATGCTTGTTTACAAGACAGTTCGTCCTGAATCAAAAGGTTAATTATATCTGAAACAGACTTCGTAATTTGCGATTGGACCCCGAGTCTTTAGTTCTCCGTGCGTTTATCTCGCTCACTCTCCTGTCTTGGTATTTTTTGTGTTTTGTTTCAGACTTTTTCTTCATCTCTCTCAAAGGAACATGGTGACAAAAAGGCAACATCCAGTTATGGCTGCCTGCATGTTTCTCGATAAGCTTCAGGCACTGACACCAGCCTATTACTTTCATTCTCAGGAAGTGCCATAATTAGCAAGCACCATCAGGCAAAAGAGTTAATGCCACAGAGGACGTATTCTTCTCAAAGTTTTTCTCACCCCGAAGGTTTCCCATAGCTCAGGCAGTCTGTTAGCTCACCCTGAAATTAGATTTGTTTAGTTGTTGTGGAACATCAACAACAGCACAGAAAAAAAAAAAATAACAATATGTTAGCTAATTATGCTAATGCTCAATTGATCTCGTGTGGTGATATGTCGACTCGGAGAACGGAGGCGTTTCACTTCCACAATGTCATGAGCTGGCTGTAGGCCAGGACTCTATGCTCTCTCCGTCATTCTTCACCTGAAGGCAATAAGACAACTGTCTCATTCATCCTGCCAAAGTCATTACTGTGCGTGAGGAAGAAGATAAATATTGTTGTAGATGCCCAAGTTTCCACGAATGAGATTCTTCCAGCCAGATCGCTCTAGCTATCCTTGGCGGTCTAAGCTGAGACATGGAACTTGATAATTCGATGTGTTCATGCATTATTGGTTGGTTCAATGAAAATAGACATACCATCATCAGCGGGAGTGCTGGGATTGAATGATGCTTTACCACCAGTAATTAAAGCAAAAGGAGCCCCTACCAAGTATTGAGTACATGTACAGTAAATGAACATACTTTCCAGAAGGCCAACAATTCACTAAAAATGTTTTTTTTATTGGTCTTATGAAGTATTCTAATTTGTCGAGATAGTGAATTGGTGGGTTTTTGTTAAATGTGAGCCAAGATCATCACAATTAAAAGAACCAAAGACTTAAACTACTTCAGTCTGTGTGCATTGAATTTATTTAATACACGAGTTTCACAATTTGAGTTGAATTACTGAAATAAATTAACTTTTCCACTACATTCTAATTTATTGAGATGCACCTGTATATACAGTATACCCTGGTGTTTGTCCTGTTGTTTTCTCACCAAAAATGATTCTCCTTTCCGGATGATTTATTTTAATTTATTTGATTGTTATTATTATTTTATTTATTTTTTTGCCTCGAGGGCACAGAGAAAATTATAAATTGATTACAAATTAAATCAATATTTCTATGAAAAGTTGACAGTAGTTGCCTCTAATTTTAAATGGAAAGAGCACAAGCAAAGCCTTAGTCTGTTTATTCGAATAAATATATTTTATTTGTATTGTTATTTAGTTATTTTAGTTAATAGTAGCTTCAAATTCACAAAGAATTGTGCAGCATTTTGTCTGATAAGTAATAAAAGGACACCTTTTCAATTATAATTCGTCTTAAATCTTATTTTATTAAAAAATTGTGAGAAAATCCTATCGTGAAATCAGTATTGTGAATCGTATAGCATTGCGAATTGAGTGAATTGTTACACCCCTATAGTTCCTTTAAAACAAACTTTGTAAATTTCATAAGGAGGCTTTTGAGACTGAATTCCTCTTCTATCCTATTCAAGTCTGAGATGACAAAACAGCAGTTCATATACAAGCTGGAAAGCATGTTCTCTCTTCATGTTGATGTTTCAAGTATTTGCTAATGTATTGGTGTATGATCTAAAGCCCAGATTTGAGAGGAGTGGACTTTCTGTCCAGACTGGTGTCTTAGTGAAGACATCTGTTCACTGGTGTAAATTACATGTCACACACAATGAAAACTTTAAACAGAGACCGCAGGACGTACGGCGAAAAAAAAAAAAAAAAAAAAGATCTCGTAGTACCCAGCAGCTTAGGTGTTGGAAAAGCCCAGCTGAAACATCACTGATCCAGAAGCCCCAAATCACTCGATCATTCTTGAGCTAGATGTAGCGTCAGCGCTGTGGTGTGTTTCTAACCCGGTCACTGATGCTACAGTCCCTCTTTCCTCCACAAACGGGGTGAAATGGTTGAGAGAAATCCGAACGAGGCGCAATAAAACTTGAGCATCCGAGCTTGCTGTAGCTATGGCCGGCCTTAACGATACTCTGTAGGGCCTCCTATGGTGCGAGTCCATATTTATGTTGGCAATATATGCAAAAGAATTAAGCCCGTAAAACCTCGCGGCCACACAAAGCTCTCATTAACTTGGAGGGGCCTCTATTCACTATGACCCCGTTTATTTATGCTGCGTGGATAGAGATGAAAATCTTCATAGCTTTTAGCCATTCTCTTCTGCTTTTACACAATATATATATATATTTTCCAAGCGTCCCTTTGTACCCACAATCAATAGACTGGATTTATAGCTGCAAAATATGCCTTTTGTTTTGATTGCAGTTGAGTGATGCTGTGTCAATATCAAGGATTGTTTTTCTGCTCGTTTCTGGGAGCACAAGAAAGAATTTTGAGCACGACTGTGTTGTCTGTTGCATGTGTCCATAATGCAACGATGAGCCACTGTGTAACAATAAAGACATAAAAGCATTGCTATTTATTTTATATTAAATCAAATTATTCGTTGATCCAGCAACGATGCAATATTTTCTTGCTAAAAAAAACAAACCAACATTTAATTTGATAAAAACACAATTGCCGATGTGACTATGGGAACTATTGTTCTTGTTTGTAAATGGCGTGTACATGAAGTATTTTCCAGACTGCACCTGCTTTAAAATTTACCATGTTGACATTAATGATCATTATGAAATGAAAAGTGAGGCCAAGCTCTTTAAATGTGGGAATCATTCGTACAGAAAGAGAAAATGAGAGCCGTACCAGCAATGACCTTTGACCTCAGCATATAAGCTGCCTGCAGTTACAGAAGATGGAGAGTTTAAAGGACAAAGGTCAAATTTGACAGTGTCATGTGTCATTTTTATTTTTCTGTGTTCTCAAAGTAGCAATATGTAGCCTATAATGTAAACAAGCCTCTCCACATAGCATGTAGTTGATTGTGAGTGTTTACGTTTTTTGGCATAAATGGAATAGTATGTTCAGTAGGGCTTTTGAGATGCATCAAAGCTGAAATACTTTTAACTTGACATGGAGTCTTAAAAAAGCAGCGCTCATGGCATGAGATGCTAAAAACACAGCGAGACACAACATGACAACCAGATATGTCCATCTGCGTTTTCTTTTTTTTTTTTTTTTTTTTTTAAGGGGTCATATGATGCGATTTCAAGTTTTCCTTTCTCTTTGGAGTGTTACAAGCTGTTCGTGAATAGATAAGATCCCTAAAGTTGCAAAGACTAAAGTCTCAAACCCAAAGAGATATTCTTTATAAAAGTTAAGACTCGTCCACGCCCTCCTAAAATGCCTCGTTCAAACATGCCCTGTCTGCGTCACGATGTGGAAATATTTGCATAACGCCGCCCAAATGTTCACGCAAAGAAAGAAGGCGTAACTTTATTGTTGCTGCCACCGCCGCCGCCATGTTGTGAAGACGCTGTCTGTGGCTTCCAAAAGAGGACACGACTAGAAATCAGTGGTTAAGTTGTATTTACAACACTGTTCCAGAACAGTTCAACACAAATATTCAGATGTGTGCAGCACATTTTATGGAGGACTGTTTCCTGATCCTGGAAGAGTAGACTACAATGCCGGCTGTTCTGACTCACAGACTGTAAGTACGTTTTCATATTTAAAGGATTTGCCACTGATGATTCAAACACGAATTTTGAGCAGTGTAGAGTAGGGCTTGTTGTTTGTCATTTCTCCGATCACAAATGCAGACATGGTTTTATGTTTACGCGGCTCGATGCAACGCAACACGTAAAAAGACAGTATAAATCATTATAATCCGTAATTATGTCCCCACTGGATTCAACAAATGTCTCGTTTATAATGGGTTTTAATGTTTTTGTCTCATCGCACTGGGACACAGCATCACAGTATAGTAAGGGGTGTAACATTTCCGTCACACGCTTGAGGTATTCGGCCAATCACAACGCACTAGATGAGCTTTGTAAAAATCGACGCGTTTCAGAAAGGCGGTGCATAGAGGAGAAACAATAATGTACAGTATGTGGAAAATAATGTGTTTTTTTAACCTTAAACCGCATAAACACATTTCATTACACCAAATACACAAAATAATGTTATTTTTAGCAACATCATATGACCCCTTTAATAACAGAACATAATACAAGAAAGCATACTGTTTGGATTTACCCTTATAAATTCATATTAAAAAATACATTTTCTTTGTAAATTAGTATGGTGTTTGTTGGCCGTAAAGAGGTTTCTCATCAGAATATTTATTGAAATTGTTGTTGAACATATCAATGAGCAGAAAAATAACTGACCTATGACATGTTAGCAATTAGCCACTTCCTCTGGCTAACATCATGTCTTTTTGTATTAAGATGATTTGAATATTTAACTAACTTAATTTGTTATGTTATAGTTACTGTTTGAAGCTTAAATTGAATTCCAGTTTAAGGCTACTTAAATTACTCAGACCTATTAGTGTGGAATTCCCATTCATACCTGTCAATCATGATTAATTTATTCTGCAATTAAAAGTGTTTGATAATGGACTTTAGATGTGAATTAAGATTTAGGAAATCAAAAATGAAGAGGCTTTTAGGCTTTGTCTGTTAGTTTTAAGACCATTGATTTGCTAGTGTACTCCTAAGTGTTGACTTTTCAGCAGATACACTTCATCATTTACAATCTTTCTGATGAGAATGGACCAAAAATATTGGTTTATCTCTAACTTAACATATTTTAAAAAGATAAAATAATACTAATAATAATAACAAATTGTATATTAGGTTTTTATTTATTTATTACTTATTTGTATATTTATTTATTTTATGTATTTGTTTAGTACAGAAGGGAAAAAAAAAGAAGTAAAACAGCAAGTGTTGTTCTTAAGCTGAAAGAAGGCAGGGCACAGTTTGCTCTGTCAATCACCACCACAATCATGTGGCATGCTTGAGCCAATCACAGTCTGTATTTTACAGCGTGACTCCACCCACTCTGGACATGTCTGTCTTCTAGGTCACTCTCATGTCCAAAAACAACTGTGATCTGTGGAAACGTTACCCGTGTCTTACACATACACACACATTGATCTCTACAGAGAGCTCCCAGCTTCAGCAGGCGGTCTGAGCGCTCCTCGTAAAACAAACAGAAATCTCGCTGAACGTTTTACCTGCTCACCTCCACAAAAGCAGCAGAAATACATTGGAGGACCGAAAACATTTGCTATCTCCCACAGGGCAGGAAAAGGGCATAAAACAGAGAATATTATCAAATAAAAAAGTGAAATAAAATCACAAAATAAAGTTTTACATACTGCTGATACATGATACAGTACATGCCGCAACGCCTTTTTCTCCAGCAGATCACTCATAAACACATTGCAACACACATGGCTGCAAAACCAGTTTTTTGTTTTTTTTTTTTGGGAGGGGAGGAGGGTGGAAATGTGGTGATACTACTAACTTATCCAAATTTTAGTAATGTGACTGGACTATAGCCTTTCCAGTAGCAAGTTACTTTTTTCAACAACTAACAGTGCAGTGTTACTAAATGCTATATAGCTTGTTATTTTTATGTCCCATTGTGTTCAAATACCATCTCCTTTCATGATCATCAATACTCTTTTGTGCAATAATCTATTAAAACATATTTTATATTCTAATATTTTGTTCTCTTTACAAATAAATTACCCCCTAAACATTGTGGTTAGCTTTTTTTGTGAATATCTTGCATAGCTACTAACTCTTCTAAATAAGTAGCCTGACTAACTTTAGTTTTATTCTAACTAGTTTAACTACTTTTAATTATGAATATGTTCATAGTAGCATCAACACACGTAGGCACACAAGGCAATCCCTGCAAACAATAGCCTGTAGTCTAGTGTCACATTTCTAAACGAACTAGGAAAAATCAAAAGAGAGAAAGCTGTCATTTAATTAGGCCAGTCTTCTTCTTATTTAATTCAGAATGCTATGGTGTCCAGCTGCGTCATTCCTGACAGGCAAAGAATGTTATAGCCTCAGCAGTTTGCCGTCTTCACAAGCAGGAGGAGGGCATGATAGAGAGAGAGGCAATATATTTCCAATTTGCTATTGAAAACACAGTTTACAGAAATAGATGAGTTTCAAATTAGAGGCAAATAGACAACCTATTTACAGCACGGCATGACAGCAAGCAGATTGCTCATAGTGAGATTTGTCTATCGCCATGGCTGGTTAATATTTCATAGCTGTTAACCTCGGCTGTGTGTGAAGCAACTTTAGACTGACAAAATCTGGGAATGGTCTCCCATTGTTACAATACCTACAGTTACAAAATAAAGCCAATTTTTTTTTTTTTCTTTTTTCGTGTGCTGTTGATGCAGTTCCTAGCGGCCGTCAGATGAGATGCAGTCTGTGGTGCTGGTTTCGGGGAGAGCGCCAGCGGGACGGAGGTGGGGCGCAGTCGTGTGCACATTGGAGGCATTTGATTGGCCTGCCAGGAAGTCAGTGGGAAACTGATTTGAATTTCCATGTTACAGCTGTGAGCTGCATGACAAAACTTCGTTACCTGCACGCGTCTTGAAATAATAATAATAATAATAATATCTAGCCCACTGATATGATAAAATTACATTTTAGTTACCAGATGTCTCAAATGTTCATCTTCAGTGAAACTGTTTAGTACTACTTGACAATAATTATATTAAATATTTTTGGAAAGTTACTTTAGCCACTGCATTAAGGTATCACAAACTAACAAAACAATACTTTTACAGCATTTATTAATCTAGGTTAATGTTAATTTTACACAAACTAATTTATTTTTAACATTTCAAAATGTATAAATTATACAAATCGTTATTTTACTAATTATTAAAAGGTGCATTCAGTAGTTCTTTAGTAACTACAGATATCACAATGGTCTTAGACGCTTCACTGCCATCTATCAACGTGGCTCAGCATGACATCTCTGAGTTTTATGTAAATTACACTGATACTAGTGAGTTTTACAAAAGCATTTACACAATAATTAATTATTCTCGTTATTTCCCTACAGCGGCTAATGAACTGGAAGTCTCGCCCATAGGCTTACTTCCATGTTGAAGAATGAGGTGGATTAGCATCACCAATCAACGCTACGCTACAAGCGTATCTACAGAGACGGCAGCCAATGAGCGCGAGGATTCCCTCCGACGTTTAGTGAAACATCGTGGGTCACCTCATTTCAACACATTGGAGGGGGTGTCAGGGGTCTGGGTCTGCTGTTCTCCCTCTCACCACCAGAGGTCGCCACTTCCCATCCTCCCGGACTCTGTTACCTTGACGCCACACACCTGTGCACACACTCACACACACACAGCTGTTGCCCATCCTGAGGGCTATTTATACGCCTTCCCCACGCCTCTCTGGGCAGATTATTAAGTGTTTTACGGGACTGATGCAAGCTCTACGTGGCCGTATTGTGTCAGAGTCCGCTTTCTGTTTCGAGCCTGTGTGTCAGAGTCTTAGCTCTGTTTGTGTTTTCTGTTTTGGTTTTGACTTTGTTTTCCCCTGCAGTCAAATAAACCTGCATTTGGACCCAGACCCCTGTTTACACGGTGTGTTTTCTGTACCGCGCCGTGACAGAATAATCCGCCAAGCATGGGTCCAGCAGGAAGGTTCCTCAATGTCCACCAGGGAGACCGGTGCATTGAGGATTACGCCAGGGACTTCGTGGGAGTGGCTCGCCAGTCGGCGACGGAGAGGACCTGCTCAATGGTCTGTTTCTGGGGTGGCCTAACCGAGACCTTCAAATCTCTTATGCCATTCTGGCACCCCGAGGAGGCGCTGGAGTACTACGTCAACCTGGCTCTGCAGTTGAGCGGCTCAGCCGTCAGGATGGAGTTGGCTGCAGAGCCTGCTCACAGTTCTCCCGTGGCGGCCATCCCAGGGACGTCAGAGACCTCGTCTGCTGCACCCAGTACCTCCCGCCCGTTCCTGGAGCATCGCGGGCTGGTACGCAGCGTGCAGGAACCTCTGCTGATGG
>NW_015558571.1:5075-9436 GCF_001515605.1 Sinocyclocheilus anshuiensis | reverse complement strand
TGTCCGCTCTCAGTTCCCCCGAGGCGGCGGTGCCCGCTCGCAGTTTCCCCGAGGCGGCGGTGTCCGCTCACAAAGCTCCGGAAGAGGCAGTGTCCACTCTCAGTTCTCCCGAGGCGGCGGTGCTCGCTCGCAGTTTCCCCGAGGCAGCGGTGTCCGCTCGTCCAGAAAAGTACCAAGATGATCGATAAAGTAGTCTGTGTGATATCAGTGGTTCAACTGTAAAGGTACGAAGCTACGAGAATACTTTTTTCCGTCATCACTGAGCGCCGGCACCGCCACACGCTCACATCATAGTACTGTTGTGAATGCGCGTCCAAAGTGACGCAGTAGAGACGAAAATGTGGAATAAAGTCTTTATTTTTGCTTTCTTTGCGCAAAACAATATTCTCGTAGCTTCGTAACTTTACAGTTGAACCGCTGATGTCACACGGACTACTTTGTCGATCCTCTTGGTAATTTTCTGGACCTTGAACGTGGTAGTTACCTTGCTGTCTATGGAAGGGTCAGAGAGCCCTCAGATTTCATAAAAAATATTTTAAATTGTGTTCTGAAGATGAACGAAGGTCTTACGGGTTTCGAACAACACGAGGGTGAGTAATTAATGACATAATATTCATTTTTGGGTGAACTAACCCTTTAAAAGACTTTCTAGCCTACAGAGTCTTCACCTCATGTGAGTGAACACCATTCAGATGAGTGTTCACAAAACTGCAATTTATTTCTTAACCTCCAAGTACAAGCCTGTTGTAAATGAGATTCAGTTACAATGCAAGTCACCTGAGTTCAGCAGCACAACATCTGCAGTTGTGCTTTCATTGTGGTCTCTCTGGTCTTCACCGCAGACAGACGAGCTGTCAGTCACGTCAGCACGGCTATGATGGGCATGTGGCAGCTCTCAGAGGAACTCCTCAGCATCCCGGCTCATTCCCTTCGCTGGTCTCTGTAGACATCACTAATTACTGCAATTACACAGGCAGATAACGCTCTGAGGTGTGCTGATGTCATTTATGGTGTTCATACGGGACTGACTTTGAATTCGTACTTTTGATGTTGCTAATCGGCTGTCATGAACAACTACGCAATTACAGCGTTCTAAAATTAGACGGTCATTTTCTAGGCAATCTTCACTATTGCTATAGCTCAAATTATGATTATAGATTTAAACAATCCTCTAAGAACAATAATAACAATTATTATTATAATTATTTATTTATTTTTATTAGTAGTAGTAGTATTGAATAGATAGATAGATAGATAGATAGATAGATGATTGGATAGATAGATAGATAGATAGATAGATAGATAGATAGATACTGGTTCTTTTGACTTGAACCAGTAAGAAACCACCTACTAACTACCCATGAGTAATCACACAGCTTTTTAAAGAAAATGTACAAATGTTTTTATATATCAGTATGAATAAATGCCCATCTTTGATATGAAACATAGCCTAATGAGTGCCGAGACGAAGCAAATAATAGATTGATGGGGTGGTTTGTGGGGCTGGGGTGAAGAATTAATTCATTAGCACAATACTACAACATAAATTAGCGCTGAGATTTTATGTCTCGCACAGAGAGCACAATAGCACATGCACTTTGGAGTGGCTGTTTGTTAAAATGTTCTATTTTATTACAGCCCCTCTAATTTACTGGCGACAAGCCTGCGAGCCGCCCAGCTAGTGTGTGTGTGTGTGTGTGTGTGTGTGTGTGTGTGTGTGTGTGAGTATGTGCGCTTGGGTGTTTGGGTGCTCATGCCCAAACTGTGCCGGGTGTTGCTGGAACTTTTCCATGCATCATAATCGTTTGCTAATTCACTATGCTAATTAAGTAATTAATTCTAGAACAGGAGATCAGATGCAGCACAAAACTAAATAAATAAAGAATTAATGTGCTGCGTGTTACCGCTGGGCTACCGTTTCACTCAAGCATTAGAAATGCAAACTCTCTGGGATGGAACACTTGCTTTGCCCAAGGCCAACACTGTGATGAGGGCCCACACACACACACACACTTACAATGGAGTTAATATGTGTTTGAGGAAGTATTCTCTTCACTTGCTAATTAGTGGTGTTGCAAAGGCAAGCATCACTATTGCTATTGTATTCATACAATATGTTTTCAACCGTAAATATTACATTTTGGCATGTATTCTGTTCCCTAACGATTATGCTACAGATGTGAATATCTCAAATTGTAATTTTACAAACTGCTGGAACTTACAGTGTTCATCTGGAGCACATGGACAAAAAATCCCACGGACTTGCATTGTAGAAGGGACCCTAGCCATATTTGGGAAACAGAACATCAGACAGAGACTCCGGGGTGGGCCTTTTGGCTTGGATCAGTAAGCAACCACCTTAATAACCATACACATGTTAAATAAACCACCTCAGCAACCACATAGCAATGCCACTTAATGCCACCTAAAACATCCTAGTTATTTATAAAATGTAGAAACCCTGTTACTGTAGTTTTCTCAACACTGTGGCTGGCCTATACAACATATTAATGCCTCATCAGTGACTTTGTAAAATGTTTTATGAAGGTGTTTCACATTGACTGCAGTAAGAACCTCTAATCCAGTGGTTCTCAAACCTCTCCATGAAGTACCCCCAGCACTGCACATTTTGTATGTCTCCCTATATCTGACACGCTCACTTCAGGTCTTGCAGTCTCCACTAATGAGCTGATGAGTTGAATCAGGTGTGATAGATGAGGGAGACATACAAAATGTTCAGGGCTGGGGGTACTCCAGGACATGTTTGAGAACCACTGCTCTAATCCATCACACCATTAGTACAACCATTACATGGCAGCAGTCAGCACTCTAGATCAGAGGTGTCTAACCTGCTAATGAAGGGCAACCATCCTGCAGATTTTACTTCCGAACCCGTTTTAATAAGAAAGAAAGAAAGAAAGAAAGAAAGAAAGAAAGAAAGAAAGAAAGAAATTAGTTTTATTCAGCAAGGATGCAATTAAATCATTATAAGTGACTGTAAAAACATTTATAATGTTCGTACGTATGCATATATATATATATATATATATATATATAAACAGTTATTTTCAATTGTAATATTTTTTTTTTTCACAATATTAATAAACAAATAAACCAAAAAAAAAAAAAAACATCTCTAAGGAAACATGTTTTGTACATGGTCACCATTGGAGAAAGTTGATTTCTCAGCCTGTGTATACAGACTCTACCAGCAGGGGCTAATGAAGCCATGCTAAACCTTGTTCCCTTGTGAATTTTTAAGACTGGCAAAGATCTTCAGGCTACATCCTGCACTATTTATGGTCAGTGAAAGGCCTTCTGCAATGGTACAGTAAGTCTTCACAGAGTGTTTGTTTTCTTTGTGTTTGTTTATCTTGACATTGCTAGGAGGGAGTTTGTAGAAATTGCATCAGTGGAGACCAAGAGTCGAGTGTACAACTCATAAACATCCTCTCTGATCTGATCACAGGGGTATGAGATTGAATAATCACTGCAAGCATTGGTATGTCAACTAGGATTTTCTGCACATTGATGGCAGATTTGTGTATATCCTTGTCATACAGTGGCTCCAAAACTATTTGGATACTTAAGACGCACATACAAAAATGAAAACAAAAAGAAAAATGCACTGAAATGCATTTAAATATAATTATTTTTAAAACCAGTAATCTTACAGAAGTAATATACTTTAATAGAATATATACTTGTCTATTATTTTAAGATTGTGCTTTTACATTCTTATAGGAATAGTTCACCCCAAAATGACAATTTGAAATGAAAACTTAATTTGCTAATATGTACTGACCGCCAGGCATCTTGTGAAGTGAAAAGCTGCATGTTTGTAAGAAACAAATCCATCAAGGCATTTTAACTGTTGCTTCCAGCTAATATATTCTGGTCTTCTGTTCATAATATTGCTTTCTCCAAAAAGTATTCTTGCCTTTGTAATTTATTGCTAAATTTCTCAATATCTGTTCTGATGAATAAACAAACTCATCTACATCTTGGATGGCCTAAGGGTGTGCACATTTGTGGGTGAATTGCTCCTTTAAGGGTAAACTTATAGTTAGACTTATAACTTATAGTCTTATAGTTAAAATATTAAATGCAATTAGCTGAACTTCAGAATGCTTATTGACCCACTTAAGTAGGACTTAAGTGCATCTTCATATGTATTTCTTACTTGTCTTTAAAATATGGTTAAAGTGTACTGCTGAATATACCGACAGCATTTATGGTAATCTAAAATACACATTTGAATGTCATGTCTATTGAAACTTGTGTTTTATGTATTTAAATATATTTGTAATTACACATTTGTAATGATGAAGTTGTAATTTAGTACATTTAAATATATTAAC
>NW_015558571.1:0-1817 GCF_001515605.1 Sinocyclocheilus anshuiensis | reverse complement strand
GTGTGTTTGAACTAAGAATCTGATGTTTCCTTCAGGTGTTAGATCTGCTGAATATGCAAATGGTTCCATAACTTCATATTCTTATTTTCTCTCCTCTTTACTGAGTTAAGCTTTAACCCTTTCCTATACCAACTGTATGCGTGTGTGTGTGTGTGTATGTGTATGTTAGACTAGTTTCAGTGTTTATGTAGTATGTTAGACTAGTTTAAGTGTTTATGTAGTTAATAAAGTCTTACTTGTATCACACTTGACGTTGTTCATTGTTTGCTCATAACTGGAGTCCCTAATCATGCAGATTTATGCTACAAGCTCTGTGTAGAGTTGTACAGTAAGAAAGTTATTTTCGTTAACCAGGAAATTAACGTTCTTAGAATTGACAGACAGTTGACCCTGAGAGGTCAAGTAAATATCTACAGCGGATCTAAATATTTATAATTAATTATAACTAGTTATGATTAATTATTCATATTTCCCCATGAGCTGATTCGCAACAACACCGATCGGTTTGCACAGCGCAAACAAATCCAAAACCTGGATATTTTAGAAAATATAGAAATCCTGGCCAGGACGTGTCCGGGAAAAAGGATACGCATGGTCACCCTACTTTTTGTGCACAAAGAAAACAAAAATAACGGCTTTATTCAATTTCTTCTCTCCCGTGTCAGTCTTTGGTGCATGTTCACGAGAGTAGCACGACACATGTGTGGTGCTGCTGACGAAGGAGCCGGCAATCTGACGTAGAACCTGGATGCACTGCGCTTTGTTTGCAAGCAGAAGACACAAGCTGTACATTAAACAGTCTTCGTAAACATTTCTGAAGATTTCGACAGAGAGGATGACTTGCAATTTTTTTTCCCAGCCTTACTTATTTAAACCAGAATATACAGACGATGAACTAAGCGAGATGGATGTTCTACGTCAGATCGCCAGCTCCTGCGTCAGCAGCAGCACACGCATGTGTCGTGGTACTCTCATGAATGCGCGCCAAAAACTGACACGGAAGAGCAGAAATTGTTGATATTCTTGTAGCTTCATAACATTATGGTTAAACCGCAGATGTCACATGGACTATTTTAACGATGTATTTACTACCTTTCTGGGCTATAAAACATTTCAGTTCAATATTGCTCTCTATGCAGGGTCAGAAAACTCTCGGATATCATCAAAAATAAATCTTAATCTGTGTACCGAAGATGAACGGATGTCTTACAGGTTTTGGAACGACTAAACTTGCTCCTCTGTAAAGCACTTTGATATAAATCATCCGCCCCTTACATTTGTCTATAGTTTTCACAAAAAAGAGGTTCTTGGTTGCTCATTTCACTTTTACAATTTCTTGAAAACTATAAATCATATATAAATCATTTATCTTATATTTTAAATGTTCACCATGAAATGTCTGTGAAATGGTCTTAAAATAAACGGTTCTGGCTCACATCATGGTTGGATTGCCAGGAAGTGCCTGAGAACAAGAAGAACATCCCCGTACACGAGCACTATTTACAAAACCTATAGTGAAGTAAACAACTGATCAGTCTTCTAGCCATAACATCCATCTTTGGGAATAATATGGCTGTTCTGTGGGAAAATGATTGAGTAACCAGTTTTTCCGGGAAATGTCGCAGAGTGTGACCCAAATTAAATTTCATGGAATCCCTTTCTTTAAGTTATATTCCCAGAAATATATATCTTGAAATTAAAAAGTTGTCTCATGTGGTATTTAAATTATAAAGAGACTACTAATAACTAGTTAAATAGCATTTGATAACAATGTGAAAGCATAGGCTTTATATATATATATATATAAATATATATAT
>NW_015558570.1:1153778-1166441 GCF_001515605.1 Sinocyclocheilus anshuiensis | reverse complement strand
TATATATATATACATACATACACACACACACACACACACACACACTTTCCAATAAAGCCCAAAAAATAATAAAAACAAACAAACATGCACTGTTGCACTGTGAACAGTTAAAAAAACTAAAACAATAGCTGTACCACAGTTCGCTGTATTACATCCATGTCCTGTGGATAAAACAAGGCAGTTTTTCGTTTACGATTTTCATACCCTTTCATTTTCACAATAGCATGTAATGACCTAAGGGGATCTCACTTGAGCCCACCAGAGGGTTCTTCCTGCTCTGTAGAGCTAAGAACAAATTTTTTTTTAGATAAAATATGAGAAATACCCAATGCAAGCCTGTGGGTGGCTCCAAAGAGCACATGACATATTTAAAATGGCTTTCACACTGTCACCAAAATGAGCAATAATGCCCTCTAGTGAAAGTAAATGGATGCATAGTGATCAAAGCTCTCCCTCCTGTTTAGTGGGTATGTCTGAGGCACACCAGGCGTCTGTGGGAAGTTTGAGAATGGCCCATGGGTAGGGCCTGTGGAGAATGTGTTGCTTGTGGAGAGACTGCATTCCTTTGACATTTACTGCTGATTAAAAGCTGATGGGCCAAAGTCTAAACTTATGTTATGCATGGCTCCTGGGCCATGTGTTTCATGCCTGTAGAAGTAGTGTATCACACAAGAAAAACATCTGTTTCTTGACAGAAAGCATTTCATCTTTTTTTTTTTTTGAGGATGAGCCTAGTGTCACTCAGAGGATGTTTTCTTTGGTGTGTTATCATGGATGACAATGGGCACCATCCTTCTAGAGGTCTCCTGTTTCCCACCACGATGAGCCATTATTAGTCATGGAAAATTAATTCCTTCTAGAAAATTAACTAAAGCATAAAACATGTAAAGGAACTGCCTGTGTCTTACCACAAGAATGCCAGGCCTGACTTCTTAAAAGACATTTCCCTGTGTACTGCTCTTTTTAGCTGCACAACCAAGCTCATGCCAAGCCCCAAAGGCTTAATTCAGGCAACTCTTAATAGCTTCAATGTGTGACTACTGGTAAAACCAGGACTTTTAGGACTCTAGAAGAGCTTCTCAATTATTAGATCCAGAGAAGGGTGGCACTGGTGAGCTTCAAGATAAAGTGGGTGGTCGCTGCCTAATCCAACCCCTCCCTGATCAAGAACACACTGAACACACAGAACATGGCTACGTTTGTTAGAGTCAAACAAGTTAATGAAAATGGATCAAAACCAAAAGGAAAATGCAGCTCTACTGGAGAACCGGCAGAGTGTAATGTCACTCAGTGTGTGCCATCTTGGACAAAAGAAGCCTAAAGGAGAGACTTAAAGTAGCCACAGAAAATGTGTGTTTTTTATTGGGAAGTGAAAGCAAGGATTGCCGGGTTCAGAGCACGGCCATCACAGCATTGAGAAATGAACGGGATTAAGATGTCCCAGAGGCCTAATGCAAGAGGCCAGGGGGCCTAACACATGATCCTGTGTACCAAAAAAGCCTTGAAGTTCTTCTCTAAATCATTTGCAACCTTTCAGTTCCAAATAACATTTCGGTTGAAAATAACAGAGTCCTCATGACATTATGACTTTAGGCAAAGGAGCATTCTCAGCATGCCAGACCCAAAGTTTCTAACATTTCACCTACTTTTAGAAACTGCGGTATCTCAAAAGAGTTTTTACTGTGCATTCTCTCTTCCTGAATAGTTTCTCTATATGCAGAGCTTTACCTTTGTAAAGCTATATTATAAATATTCTAGAGGTGCACAAGCACACCAAATTCATGCCTCAAAATAAACAAATCATTCAAGGCCTCATTAAAAAAAAACCTGAAAACAACAGCCCAATGAGCATCATTTACTGTATTTACTATAGCTACAGTAACAAACTTTACTGTAAAAACCCAGTGCCAGGTGAATATTTATTGCCTTTTGCTTCTTTCTTAGAGGGACCTTAGAGTATTTGTGGAAACTTCAAGCCAATGGTTCAGCCTTCCTGGTTTGGCATGCATGTGTGTACCTTACTGCTACACAGAGTATGCTTCACCAGGTGTATCTTAGGCTACAAGGGCGACTGGAAGATGCTGGCTGCCCCTATCATATGTCTACTGGAAACTACAGGCATTGGACACCACAAATGTCAGTAAGGTTCCTGGTGGGCAGGCTGGCAGTATCGTTTGGCATTAGATTGACTTTCCTTCATACTGTCCGACCGCTCACCTCCCAACCTCTGCCTCAATCTGTAAGGTCCTCATACACTAAGGTAAAGTTAAGTAGACAAAATCTTGTTTATTGAAGACTGGGTTTTTCTAATTTACTCCTGATATAGATATCTCTCTGATTTACCAAATGGTCAACCAATTCCATTTAGATAGGACCTCTAAGATTTTCTCAGCACAATAATGCAAACACAATTCTGATTGGTAAAGTGAATTATTTGTCCCAAACAAATTCAGTGACCAATTTAATCTAAGAGTGCTTTTACAGTTCATTTATTCAATTCCTTGGTCTGAACCATGTTCGACTGCACCACAGCCCCCTGCTCCCATTGAATTATTCACACTAAATTTTTTGTTTTGGAACTGCGGTATGTTTGCATCATAATCATCATAATTTACTTACCTTTATGTCATTCCAAACCTACCTGACTTTCTTTTGTGGAGCACAATAGAAGATATTTTAAAGAATGATGGTAACCAAGCAATTTTGATTACCACTGACTTCCATGGTATGGACGAAAAACACTAAGACTTTTCTCAAAATTTCTTCTTTTATGTTCCACGGTAGAAAGAAAGTCATACAAGTTTGAATCAACATAAGGGTGAGTAAAGGATGACAAAATGTTCATGCTGTGTGAGCTATCCCTTTATGTTTTCTTTAAGGTATAGCTCAGGGTGAGCAGGGTAGCGCGTATACATCATACCTGCATGTTTTCAAAAGGTATGGCTTGTTGGCATCCAGCAATGTGATGAGTTGTTCATGGACCAGGCAGTTCATTCCTTCTGCCCTGGACCTCACACTCCTCAGACACTGAGCACCTTTACTTCTGTGGAGGACTATTTGTTTTTCCTCTGCTATGGTGCACGACTTCACACACCACATGCTGGGGCAGCAGGCATTCTACCAGCAGCAGTGCACTCTAGGGTCTCTTGGGGAGGGTTGACCTCTTCAGGTCAGGGCAGGAATGAAATGTTTCCTTAATCCTAATTTTCTATTCTCTTTTGCTTTTATTTTTCCCACTAAAGAGAAACTAATGGTCCTTTTCCACTGCATGGTACGGCATGGTACGGTTCACTTTTTGGGGGGTATCCACTGGGTACAGTACCTGGTACCTGGTACTTTTTTTAGTACCACCTCGGTTGGGGTTCCAAGTGAACCGTACCGTTACCAAAAGGTGACGTGTAAACTCTGCTGATCGCGGATTGGCCGGAGAGAATCATCTCTACCTGCGTCACTGAACTTGCGACACAAACACAACAGAACCACTAGATTTAAATCAGCACAGCCAGCGAAGGATCGAACGCAACTGGTTTGAACGAGCGCACCTTTTTTTTAACAACCAAAAAGTTTTGTTGTCTGTTGTGGAAGAACAGACGTTCCTCTCGTTGATAGCAGAGGAGCGGATCCAGCGAGAGCTTGATGGGGCGACGCAGAATGAAAAAGTTTTTTTTAGGAGTAGTGGTAGTACAGGCGGCGCAACTATAACGACATGTGAATAATCCCGCCCACTCTAAAGTGGTACTGAACTGCAGTGGAAACGCAAACCGTGCCGAGACGAACCGTGCCGTGCCGTACTGAGCCGTGCCGAGCCGAGTCGTACCACGCAGTGGAAAAGCGCCATAAAGGACCTAAACAAAAGTAAATGATCATGAGGTGGTCCCTTGTGTGACAGTAGGTATGAATTTGTATGCAAGTCATATCCATAAAGCCATAGTATCCCTGACATATTCTCCTAGCCCTGCAGATTCTTTCCTTGCAGTCTCTCAGTCAGGGTCAATCCCATTTCACTTCCAGTAATTCAGTGGCTGAATGCGAAATTGAATTGGAGCTGGACTCAAGCCCATTGAGTAAATAAAGGAAATGCACAGCCTGCTCTCACAGTCCTACAGGCACAGCAACACTCGATTACACAGATTACCAATAGTGTTACTGTACCATCCTTTCAGCAAACAAAAATGAAGAATCCTTTTATCAGGGTCTCTGTTTTAAATTACAGAGCGCTCCCACTTTCAAATATATACAGACTGTGAGGTGACCTATGTAGCATATATGCCTGCAGGGAAATACCTTGTATCATAATGATTTATTAAAAGTTTCATTAGTAAAATTTATTGTCAAAACACCAATACTCACAACTTCTGTGTTTGTGATCTTGGCGAGTAATTCTGTTAGGTTGTCTCCCCACAGTGAGCGGTTAGTGCTGTTAAGCTGCAGGCCACAGATAGCCGCTGCCACGCTGCCCGTTGCAATCATGGATGGAGGGTACATGGCGAAAGTGAAATCTGAGGAAAGAGCAAACCAGGCATTAAGATCTGTCTCGCTCGGAGTTAAAAAAAAAAGTACTTTATCAGACTTTTCTACAGTATTTTGAATAGTTATATAAAATATTATGAAATGGATACAAAAATTAAAAATCTGAAATACTAATAAATAAAGCCCTTTCCATTAGGTCTGTGCACAGTCCTTTGCTAATGACTGCAGCCCAGGATAATGAGCGTTCACTTGGCTTGAAAAGAATCTGAAAAGCACCCCCACCCCCACCCCTCTCCTCCAGTCACCCTTTGCAGATCGGCCCCTTTTCTTCCAGCTCCTAAGTAAATCGTGTGCTCCCAGAAAAAAAGCCCTATAGCCTTCGGAAAGGATGGAATAAAGAGCCACAGTCCCCCTGCCAGTGCTCACTGCTGTAGGTCCTTTTTCCACGTGTGGTCACAGGCGTACATCTCAAAGACCAATAACCTTGTTAGCTTTCTCACTGTCATTCATAATGCAAATAAGACAGCTTGTGAACGGGCCTGAAGCCCAAAAAGACGACTGACTGCAAGAGGGGGAGAAAGAACGAGGAAAAGAGAAAGAAACGAACATCTTAGGCTGTCTGCCCCCTGCCTCATTGATTTCTGTCTTTTTTCTTTTTCTGCGGCTCCCCCTCTTGCTTTTTCAGACTGTTTTTCAACACTTTTTTTCAGACACATACCCCTAAGGTTGAATGGCACACATGCTCTAGCTTTGTTGTTACAACAGCTCTGGCTTTGTATCATCAAATCTATCTTTTAGCATATTAATTGAGTGTGGCCACTGATGGACCTGGGTCTAGTGAGCAAGAGAGTGTGGCCCCATTGTCTGAAATCATCACCTTATTTCATCCAATTGAGAGATTCAACATCAAGCCCTCTCTGTGGATTCCTATTCAACCTTATAGCCAGCACAAAAGATGGGTGTTGGGGGAGGGTGTTGTAAGGTTTTAGACAGCAGGGGTAGCTGAAGGGGGGCACTAAGCATCATTCTTTAGCCAGTGTCCAGACCTTCGTAAGGTTTTGGCAGCAGAAAAGACCCTGCTACCCACCTCATTCCCCCCCCCCCATGCCATTCCTCTGATGCAGGGCCACCTCTGGGCTCATGGTCCCACAATCCCTGGCAGTCTTTGCATTACCATATTGCCATATTCAGTTGCAAAGCAAACTGTGCGTGATGGCTCTAAGGGTGATTTTTCTTCTCTTTTCTTTTTAGAAAAAAAAAAAAATCAAAGCCGTGGGGCCTTTGATAACTGACGAGCATGCCTTCATTGCCTTCTTAACATTCAAGCTCAGTGCAGCTCAGTGTTGACAAATAAATTAACTTATTATACACTCTTCCCTTTGCAGTTGATTCCGGGCCAGAGAAAAATGTATTAATAGTTCTGGTCGAATATACGATAGAAAACAAACTGCATTGGAACTCTTTGGGTCTTTTGCAGCAGGGAAAAAAAAAAAACATACAGTGGAAATTGGGTGCCCACACACAGCTTGTGTGTGCTGAGTGGGTTGCAATCTGATTTTTCACACTCTAGACAAGACAAGTTTGTAGAGGGAACAAGAGTATGCGCATGCTAGCGGCAAAGCTGGACGCTCTGGTTTGTGAGAGTGGTAAGGGAAGAATGGCTGTATTCTACGCGCCTTCATTGATATTCATGCAGAGGATAAACAGTGTATGTAGCTGAGTGGGGACGCCTGTGATGGAAGGCTCCTAGTAAGCGGCGGCTGGCTGGCCTGGTATACCAGCCTCTCACCCCCTTCAATGGACCATTCTCCTGCCCTCGCCACACTGCATCCCCAGACCTGTGCCAACACAGCAAGCTCCTTGGTGGGTGCAATGTGCTGTATATGCATTTAACTTGTAAATTAATTAAGCATCCGGAAAGTTGAGGAACAGCCAAAGAGGCAGATGATTTGAGGGGCAATAAATCAAGTGCCAGACTTCCATGCAGATTCACAGGTTTGCATTAACAGAAAGTCTTGTTTCAAGCAGCCATGTTCGACCGGACTGACAAAGATCAAACGTAAACATGAATTTGGCATCATAGTTTAACACTCAGTCAAATGGAAAGTCAGGTAAAGCATGTAAATTAAGATCCTAAAGTCACAGAATTAACAGAATAATAGAGTAAACCTGTAACACAAATGTTCAAATAAATGCTAATTGGCTATTTTTATACAATTTGTTAAAGCTACAACATAGAATTTAAAAGGATTTTTAATAACTAGTTATATCGTGTCTCATTTTGAGACTTTAAATAATTGGATGTCTGGGACATTTATGTATAACATTACTCCACAGAATTGTATTACATTAAACATCTATTGTCATTTTTTAAAAATGGTATCATCAAAAGCGGCGTGTTGGTCTGCCCTGTCAAACCATAGTAAAACAGATTAATTAAAAACAGGAACCCTCTTTGACTGTTAAAATCCTGTAACAACTTGTTTCAGTCTTGCTCCAGTGCAGAGTCTTGAGCAACAGCAGTCAGGCCGGTGTGGGAGGAAACAGAGCCTCTTGAATGAGAAATGACATGAATTGGTAGATTTAATTTTCAGCCCTGCTGAACTCTCCACCGGTCTCTAGTTATCTATTTTTCCTAAGGGATTTCTCTGATAAGTAAACATCTGAAGAGTGGCAAGATTATCTAATATCATAGTGTTTCTCAAGTATGTTCATATACATCTACAGACAATCTACGACGGAGAAGTAGGGGGTGCTGGGTGTTTAATAGTAAGAATGGGGTATAATTGCTTTTAATGAGCTTGTTCCTGTGCAGGCCTTTGGCAGACTGCCCTCTGGAGAAATGTTTTATCGGGTGCTCTTTCTGCATTGACCCTTACATGCCTCTGCATATGAAATGGAGGGTTGTTCCTTTTGTCTCCTTTCTTGTGGTCTCTAGCCGAGCCTTCCAGTCATTTGCATATCTCTTAAAGGCCCCTCCATGTTATTAATAAATACTCAACTGCTCCACTCTGTCTAACCAAATCTTGCCGAGTGCTCTGAACAGAACTGTTTTATCAAAAGCGAAGAACCATTAAAAATTAGCTGTCGTCTTTCCACACTCTTCTCTTCCTTTATCATTCAGATACAGGGGCCTTGATTTATGCATGTCTCAGAAATGAAGAAGACGCTGAATTCTCTGCAAAAAAAGCAAACTGTAGAGAGGAAAGCAAAACATCAGTCAAGGCATCTGCCCAGCAATTAAAATCTTTTGGATGCCCCTTGAATCCCTGTTGTTAAACTAGTAACTAGTTTGTGTATATAACAACAGAGGCATGTTTCACTAGCTTCTGAATTTTTCGGCATCTAAAAACCAAGTTATACAGCTAAATTATTTATATTATTCCAGTTATCATCAATGCTTAAACTGTCAAGTACAAGAGATTCTTAACCAATGATTCAAACCAGTTTTCATGGATTCTGTTTATGCCAGAGCAGTTTCACAAGAAATCTATATCTATTGCACAAACCAACAGGAGAATCAAAAGCTCCATGTTTAAAGACCTGCCAGCTCCTCCTACTAATCCCCCTCCCCTCATATCCCACTTTCCCAAAGTCAGAGTCACTCCTGAGGTTCCTGGGGAGCTGAGCAACCCCAGGGAGGAAGAGAAAAGCCTGAGGGAACAAGGGTGGTGCACTGGATCCCATTACCGCCTATGGTGATGTTGGGTGCAGGCTTGGCTGGGAGAACCAGCCCCACAAAGGCTCCTGATTATGGGAAAGTCGTCATGCCCTGGAGCATCTGGGAGGCGTGAGAAGAGGGGATAAGATATGAAAACATGACATGCTTCACTATTTGGCTCAGCTAGAACAATACACTCCTCACGTTTTCTCACCCTCCTCTCATCTCCATGTTTGATCTCCTAAAGGTGGTCCACCTCTAAGAGCAGGAATGTTATAACCACTGGCTCACCAGCACACAGGAATGTCCTTAACTATACAACTGCCCTTTGAAGTGTCACTGCATTCAGGACTAGTCACTGATATGCCCGCCAAACGTACCAGGCAAGCACATAAGGCTTCCAGAGAAATTCTCTCCATTACACATCGCTATTTCAGTCCACATAGTTTCTCATGAATGTAATGAGATGGCATCTGATAATTTGCCTGCAACAGCAACCTGAATAAAGTTGCCATAGGTACTAAACCCACAAAAGTCGGCTTTGATTTCAGTTTTGCAAGGAAAAAATGTGGATGCTTTGCAACACATCACTTATTGAAATGATGCTCCAAGACATCAACACCAACTTAACTAGGCAGTGGATCTTTTATCACTCATACTTAAAAACATGAATGGAAGACAAATACACAAGTTGGCAAACACTATCTTTCTTTTTTTTCTTTCATTTTACGGACTAGTCATGAAAACAGTAGCTAATTATAAACCTAATTTCTAGATTGTGAAAAACACTGGCTACTTTACTAAGTATAACAAATGCATGTTTAGAGAATATTCATTAGGTTCTGTGTCGCACTACACAAAAAAGCGGTCATTTATATATTTATAAACATCAATCATCTACATTGGATACACCACCTGTTGCACAAAGGGCAATGAAAGTCTGCACATGTTTACGGATCAGGTCCAGCTTATCCTCAGGCAGCGGAAGTTTCCTCATAATGTGCTCAATAAAGTCATTGGGAGTGACAGCAGCCAGATTCCACTTCAATTTGCCCAGGACAACCAGCTCCCATTCCTGTAAAAGAAGCAAAATCATCAACCTAAATAATTTGTGTGTCTGAATCAGTTAGCAGTACTTGAGGTATTCAGATCTTAATATTCATTTAACTGGAGTGACAAATTGCATCCTCTCAAGTGGCTTCATGTGACTATATGTTTTGACTGACAAGATCTAAATATCATCATGTGAAGACACAGGGTGCTGGGGCTAATATTCTTGATTAACCATTCAGATAAAAGTTCTAAAAAATGATTTACTGGAGATAAGGTACTAAATGTGTTCAAACTCTGCTATTATTCATCCGAATGTTTACGTTATACATTTAAGCCAGTTCTGATTGTACAAAATCTAGCATCAGTTAAGCTCTGCGACCTCCAGGACATGGTTTGGCCTTGGCTATGCAAGCTGAAATCCTAAAAGCTATGAGGCTGAATGCAGGAACACTTGAGTTGAAAAATGGGTCACTCAGATCACTTCACAGAGACAGTCCAGCATAAGGCACTTTCCTCCTAGCGAAGTGTAATTGTGAGTATGTTTTATAGCAATCTGTCAAATCAGAAGTGGTCTGAGTATACATAGTTAAATGTTGGACCTGTCATTAGCCAATTTGCAACCACAAACACGTGTATAAAAACATTAATTTGAAGCCTTATTATATATATAAAAGGCTTGTAATTAGATTGAGCTGTAACCTCAATGGAATAAACAAGGCTCAATAATGACCATGAATGTGACTGTCCCAACACTGCTGATGACACTATTTTGTCTTTTGGGGGCACTCTTGATGCATAACATGAACTTGCTTTGACCTAACTACAGTGACAAATGTAAACATAAGATGCTAAGTCATTTGGCTTCAGTCAACAAGAAGACAGGATCCTTTAAATAACCACTCCCCCCCTTCCTGTTTGAAGTGGGGTGAGTAACAGGGGAGCAAGTGACTAATTGGGGAAAACTTGCATTTGATGGGACTGTCCTTACGATTGAGCACTCACTCAGATGGAGGTGGTTTTCTTCACAAGTGAACCACATGCATTTTAGTCATGAGATGGCCCAATATAGTTGCCATTACCTTCTGAGACATACAGTATAGGCCTTTACAACTGCTCTAAAGCACCGACAAAGGATTAAGTTGAACGTATACCCCTGCAACAGCTTTCTAAGTATGAAAGAATACAATGGCAGCCATCCGCTGATGAATGATTTCTCCACTTCCTCCATACCTGTCAACATTTGGGTACCAAAATACAGGAAGCGGACGAGTCAAAAGTAAAAAATTTTATATTATATTATTTTTATATTAAATTTAAACAATTATTATCAAACAATTATATTCATTTAGTAACATAAATATATCTTAGTGTAGGCTATATCTTTAGGGTTTTATAATTCATTATCTTCTTGTTGATCCACCAGTTCATATTTACAACTGCGTGTTTTCTGCGTAAAAATAAGGGTCGTTTTTGGCTTTGGTCTAAACAAAGAGCAGAAGGGCTTACTGAAAAATGCTAATTCAACTTGCAGCACTCATATTTAATCAATTAAATAGCCTTTTGAAGCGTAAGCTATATCTCAATTTACATGTACATTTAGTTTTTTTTCACTGGAGCACCACCTGAGTCTTCTCCTCCCATTTCTACCAGTGATCATTGTTTCCTTCCCGCGGTACTCCCTGCGCAGATATCAATAGCATCACTGGACTGTAGGTTGCCAAGCTGAGGGGACAAATGGGTTGAAATTTGTATGCGTCGATCGTGTGAGAAAGATGTGTTTCATACAAGATCTGGCAACTGGGCAACCTTGGAATTTGTTGACGTGATTATTCATTTAATGAGGTTTGGCCCATACAAATTACAGGAGTTTTACCGGAAGCGAATGTAACAAACATAAAATATGCTCAGTGGGATTTTTTTTTATAGAAAGATTAAAAATACGTGAGAAATACGGGAAAATATTTAAACGGGATGATAGTGGGATAGAATGGTAAAATACGGGAGAATCCCAGGAAAAACGGGAGGGTTGACAGGTATGACTTCCTCTCTTTGCTGGATTTCACTGGTGAGTGACTCACCCAAAAGTACAAACAGCTACACCAGTGGTCTCAAACTCAATTCCTGGAGGGCCACAGCTCTGCACATCAAACACACCTGATCCAGCTAATCAAGGTCTTCAGGATTACTAGAAACTTCCAAGCAGGTGTGAGTTGGAGCTGGTTGGAGCTAAACTCTGCAGAGCTGTGGCCCTCCAGGAATTGAGTTTGAGACCTCTGAGCTACACGTTCTTGTCTGTTCTCTTCTCAGGGGAGGTGCCTGATGTGAACATGAAGCCTGATGACATGTTGGAACCACATTCACTCAATAAAAACCATTGACTCCTGGTACACCAAGAGGGGTATGCTGGAATGTAAACTATGAGCAGAGGTGTTCTCCAAAAGAAAACCAATTACATGCTAATGTGAAAATGAGCCTTTGTGTTCCAACTGATCTGAAAAGTTTGGGCAGTAAAAAGTAGTGTGCATGATCAGTTTGGTGTGTGTTGCTTTGTTCTTAAAGGAATACATATATATTAACTAAATAATGAACTAATTAACTGAAGAGACAGTTTTGGCGACTACTGAAGGCTCAACACTATATAATGAGATGTCAGCAAATGACTGTGTACTTGTAATGTCCAATTCAATCTTTGGTCATATTCTAAGCAGACTGTTGAACTTTTATGAGGCCATAAATGACCACAAAGACCAGTTTTAAGTAACTTAAAGACCATTTTTTTTCTGTGAATTATCAACTCAGCATTCCAGTGTCAGCTCACAAGTGCTCTGAGACCAGCCCTAAAACTCACTGTGACACTCTTGCAACACAGCCTTGATGCAGGAACCCACTTCCTCCTTTTGAGCCCTCTAGTCATACCTCCAGGCTGTCACTGCGGTTTCATTTACAAGAACTTCTTGCCAGCTAACGAGGACAAAACTGTGTCGTGACTGTGACAGCTGATCTTTGGCTTCCTGCATCTGTTGGACTTTGCAGACCAGCAGAAGCCCCAACAACAACTAAGAGATAACACTAGGCCAGACTGAGAAAAAAAAAAAAAAACCATGAGGTTGCCCACAGCGGCAAATTGCTGAGGACTCATAAATAAAATATTTTTTTTCTTTGGTCTGAGCTACTAAAGAACTGCCCATCTTTGACAGAAAGACAATGATAAGCCACTAGTGTCAAGAGCTGAGGAAAAACCAAATGCAGGTGTAACAAAGTCAAAAGTTTTTATGCCACATTGTACTGCATTTCCTATTAGAGGAAGACTTCAGGACTTCCTCTAAAATAATAATTTACTCGTATAGTTAACCTATACACACACACATATATACATACATATATATATATACATATACATATATACATATATATATATATACACATATATATATATATATATACACATATATATATATATATATATATATATATATATA
>NW_015558570.1:1149022-1153684 GCF_001515605.1 Sinocyclocheilus anshuiensis | reverse complement strand
TATATATATATATATATATATATGTCTATATATATAGGCTCATATATATATAGAGAGAGAGAGAGAGAGAGAGAGAGAAGCTGAATGATTATTAGCCAATTAGATAATGACAAGTAATCAGTAGGCGACATATGCAGGTGGAACAAGACCTCATCCCTCAAGTAGATGTGGGTTGCATAGTTGCCACTAGATGGAGTAATAGCCCTGTCATGCATGGAAACGCACTGTAATACCCTTTGAATGTTTGTGGAGAACATCCATCAGTCGGCAGAATTTTTTGTCAAACAGAACCAAGTCTTTGCTTTAGACTACTTTTAATTCTTATGTCGCTGATTTGTAAACATACACAATTTGAAAAATTCCATCACAAATTAAAGTATAAAAAATGCGTTTCAAATATTTAGTGTACCCATAACAGCAGTATGTGCTGTAATGTAAACAAATAAACACTTAGCAATATATATTTGAGAAAATTTTGAAAAAGGTATGTAAACAATTTTCTAGCAGTCACTACAGATAAGTTAGTAAGTTTCGGTATGCAGAGTTTTTTCGGTGCTTACCAGCAGTTCCTGCGGTCTGATTGAATTATCAGTGTAGATGCACAGCTTCTCTGCAGTTAATGGACGCGTCTCTTTCAATTTAGACGCAAGAAACATGCACACTGTGCCAAGCAACTGCAAGTTGCATTTTCTTGTTGGTACCACAGCTAAAAATCGGTCCAAGTAGTTCATAGCCAGTGTTCTTCCTCGCATTTCTGTTCCTCGCAGACCTGGAAAGGGCAGGGCACAACTTAGTTCAAGAAGAAAAGATGCACGTGGCTCAACAAAATTAGTCTAATTTATGTAACTCACAATGACTATATATGCATTAAATAATTACGACGAGAAAACGATTTACGTAGTATTGTCCATCAGTTGCATAGATAACAGGTTGTAAAATCGTCACGGTAACATTAGAGATTGGCTCCAAAAAAAGTATAATGTCTGTTTTGTCGTTGTTATAAATGTATAAATTTAATGGATGAAAAGGGGACTCTAACATCTTTATCAATAGATTCACATTCCTTTGGTTCATTCAGTAAGAAATGAATTCAAGTCACAATCACCCGAGCCAAAAAACACCCATGCAACACACAGTACGGGATCTGTTTTTTTAATTCGTCATATTTTCATAAAATATTTAAAAATATAAATAAATTGTCTAGGTCTAATATTCACACCTCTAAATATTCACCAATCCTTTTCACATCATTCCCGACAATTGACAAGTTATCAAATCGATGTTTTATATGATTAAAACATGATTTTTTGAACGAAGTAGCATGCGGTCTTAGATGAGTGCGTCACCATCGGACCGAATTACTTTTTTCAAAAATTTGTATAAATTCTCCTGCTTGATTCACCTGACAATTTAAAACATGAAAATAAAGCTAAGGTCCTCCCCTAACGTTTTCAACACTCAAATATTAGAAATATGAAAGATTCTGACAAAAATCGAACTTAATTCCAAGGCTACAGACTTCGATCAGCATGGGTTAAGAAGTAGTGCGGGCCCTCGCCCCTTCCGCAACCACATATTTCAAAAATTTTTACTAAAATATAGAAAAGTAATTCCCAATATATTTAACCATTAATATATACCTTAAACGCTCATTTATTAAGTCATGCACATGTAAAGAGTTGTTATGATCATTTTGTTGCGATAAAGTTGTTGTGAAAGAAAAACCAACATGGCGATGGTGAGATGTAGCACAGCGGCGAGCATTGAAGTGCATACGTGTGCATGGAAATATTTATCCAAAAAATAAATAAATAACATTAAGCACGATTCTGTCCCCTGTGTTAACGGAACCGAACGCTTTAAGAAATATGCGCTTATGATCACTGACATATGTCGATATCTTCCATTCCCCTGCAAATCTAATCGTCAGCTTGGTCCAAAATCGCGCTTATGACTGCAATAAAATAAACAGCCCGACAAAATCGGATCTGCCATTTCGGAAATATTAAAGAAGCTCCTTTACTTGCATTCTACAATGCTTACATGACAGAATAAAGTAGAAAACACTTTGCTAGACGTTTTGAAGATACGGTGTAAGCACGGAAATGGTCGGATATGTACAAACCTCCAACATCCAAGTTGCCACCATCCTCCGCATAAAGGGCTGAATATCTTTCTGAACGCATTTAAAATATGAACACTGGGGAAGAAACCTCTCTTCGATGGTCAACAAGCTCTGTAGTACCCTGTCATCATATAGAAGATTCGGGTCAGGAAGGGCTCTTATAATGGTGTCCATCTCGAGACAAAGCAGTTCCATGATTGTTAGTCCTTTTCGATCTCAAATATGCATACAAACAGTCAAATATAATGGTTGCGAAATGTCAAAAAGAGCAGAAAGGACTTCTCAGGCACACAAAATCAGTCTACAGGGCTGTCCGGGTTAGTCCTGCTCCGTTTGAAAACTTTTCCCCACTAGTCTCTTTCTCTGCTCTGCTCCTCTCGCTGCAACATTTGAGGTCTGCAGATGTAGGCTAAGGCTGTGTGACGCAAGCCTCACAAAGCAGATCTTATTATTGGCCAGACGCAACATGCTCGGTCTTCCTCGCCTTTTCCACCCCTCTTGCCCTGGTTATCAATAGCCCGAACAAGATGGACAAGAATTACAATATTGGCTGATATATTTATGGATCATGCAAGACTGTTCATACTTAGTCAACGCACCTAGCCTATTAATGCGCATCTAGCCTATTTTAACGACGTTGGGTAAACACAAACATAAACACACTGCACCTAACGCAACACTCAATTTATAGCCTATATTTGATACCTCAAAGTGTTTTTAAAAAGTGGTTTTGTTTTTTATGATATTATTTCATATCAAATAATATGCATATCCTTGATGATCAATAGTTGTGCCAGGCTGACATTTGCTAAAATTAAACCAACAAATGGTCAAAAACCTTTATTTTTGGCTCTAAGTAGGCTACAATTAAACGCCACCGCGACATCACAAAGTCGAAACAGAGCTGTCTTACATGAAGCAGCAACGCCTGTGGTCAACGAGATAGCTTTCTAGGACATGCAGCGAAAGCATGAAGCAACGCTCTCTCGTCAGAGATAGAAGCTGAATGATAGTTCTTCTCGAGCTGCCCCAGTGTATTATATAAAGCATTATATCGTCTCTATTTAGCATCAAAAGCCAAGGCTCAAATGGAGATGTGAGCATTCCAAATTTGTGATCTGCCATGCAGGTGACGGCTTTCAACATGCATAACTCACAAACTCATTCAGAAAGTCATTTGAGTATAAAACGAGACAAAGCAGTTTACCATTTCGTATAATAGGGAAATCAGAATTAAATCATGTGTCTTCAAAGACCTTCTAGAGCATGTCTATAGTGAGTTATTGATCAAGGTGCATCTCCAGGTTCTCCAGCCTGTTACAGTGATTCTGAAGAACTCAACAGACCGCAGCTACTTTGCAACAGTTGCTTCGTTTCAACACTTCTAAATGTGATAGGAAATGTCTCTTTAAAACATTTTTTTCTCTCTCTCTGTAGATTGTTTCCTCCCCTCTTCGATTTGCACAGCCAATAGTTCTTCTGCGCGCGCCTGAGGCTTTCGGATTGTTACTGGGCAGACTTTGTCTGTGGAAGTTCACCTTCTAAAGTGCCAGCAAGAACCTAATCTATTTTGCTGATCACCTGATGAACGTTGCTACTTCTCAGAGTGTGCTGCACGCAGATGTCATAAATAAATGTATACAAATGTAGCAGAGCGATAGCAATATCTGCGACCCACAGAGTGATGCTTTGAGAAACTCTAATAGCCTATATTTTAATATCCGTATCCTATAATATAAAAATGATAGAGATCATCAAATGAATACAATTTATGCTAAAAGGGGGAAAAATGCAATCAAATTGTATAATATAAAAGTCACTATTTTCAAAGTTAGTCTGCTCATAAATCTATATTATAGTACTTAACCCTTATGAATCTAAATTAACAGAACATGCAAACATGATTTCTATTAGCGACAGCATGGAATTTAGGGATAATTAAGCAATTCCAATTACTCAAATGCTGAAACATGTAGTCATTTCATTTCCTTATTAAAACATGCGCGTTATTGATGTAAGCTGCAGTGTTACCCACACGCAGCCGACACGTGAAATGTCGGCAATGCAGGGCATCATGAGTGAGTTTCATACATCCAAATGCCGCCTTAATGGGCAAAACAATGGGTACTACGAGTCATAATAACATCAAGGATGCATCCTTTTTCATATAAAGCGTTCGTTTTCTGGCGCATTGAAACTTGTGGGTGGTTATCATTCAAATGTTATTTTTAAATCAAACAATAACTAATAAATTGCCCAAATATTCATTATTAGAACGTTTTTTTAACGTATCTGTTTAAACAAACGTCACATGAATGTTTTTATACGATTTTTTTCTTATTAGCATAAAATACACATTTATAAGATATTTAAACATCACTCTGTCGGCAATGTTTTGACTCCCATTCAGTGACGTAAGTCAACCCCTCATCTATAAATCAATGCTTGTAGTTTCCTTTGAGCTCATTTTAAGACATTCAAGAAGCCAAACATTTATATATATATATATATATTTTTTTTTTTTTTTTTTTTTTCAG
>NW_015558570.1:1140439-1147511 GCF_001515605.1 Sinocyclocheilus anshuiensis | reverse complement strand
TTTTTTTTTTTTTTTTTTTTTTACGCAGTCAACAGTAATATGAGCATCTTTAAGTCTTTAAGTTCAGTAACTTCGTCAGGATATATCTTTCACAGTAAACAAATAATCTTAAACAAATCGCTTACATGATAGGCTATGTCAAAAAAAAGACACGTCAGAACATCACATATTCCCTCTCAAATAAATGTAAAAAAGTGAACTACGGTCTGATTCAAATGCCTGTCTGTGGTTCACGCCTCTACATTCTAAACCTGACCATGCTGTTTTTTCGCGGAATAGTGACGTCACACAAGCGCAGCTCTTACTGGGCTAAGCAGCTCATGCTATTTCCCGGATGCCTGCAATTAACGCGATATCCGTGAAGACACACCCAAAGAAAGTCGGCCAGACCCTCTAAATATCATAGCTGGTTTTACATTTAAATTTTTCACACATTACCCTAGATGTTTTCTTCCATGGAAACTCAAAGAGCTTAAGGTTTAGTTTTCCATAAATGAAGGAAGCCTTTCTGTGTGGTCTTTATCACACAGTAAGACAAAGCAAACTTGAAAACAATTTCCTCATAAATTCAAGGTGTAATGATAATCTTATGTATCTCTCATCGTAAATATAAACATAATATTAATTTATACACATGGGAATAGCATCACAGTTATATGAAACAATCATCCTAAAAGGATAACAGGAAAACAAATTTTGAGACACAAATATTTGCTCATTTACAACGGTCTCTTCTCTTAAGCTCAGATATCCATATTATGCATTACAACAATAACATACAGCACTGAACAAACACTTCCTTGATGTGAATGTTGCTAATAAGCCACAAATAATTATTATTACTAAATACTAAATTATTCTTGATTACTTTAAATATACTTTCTAGAAGAATGTGTCTGCAAAACCAAATAAATTGTTTTAAAAAAAATAATGTACAGGCACACATCTAAATTATTCAAATTTTCTTAAAAATATCTCAAAAGGAAGATCTCTCTAAACATATTTAAAACATGTTTGCTTATTAACAAAAATATTAATAAATTATTAAAACAATCTTTGTGCTAGCTAATGTTACAAATATAATTTTACACTTTTGTATTGTACTATATTATTTACAAAAATATTCTCCACCTTCAGTTCATTCAATTTTATTTCATTTCAGTATTTTTTTTCTTACAATTCAAAAATGTCATTATTTACATTATTGTTTAATTCTGCATAACTGAGCAATTTAACAAGAGAGAAAGAGAAAAAACATTTTTATAAGGTTCATCATCATCAATCACAATTTTGTATATTATTAAATTACTACAAATATTATCACATTTCCTAGTTCTCTGAACAAAGTAAATTTATTTTCTGGAGAATCATGTATTTTTGAATAAACAGGTGACGACTCAACAGCCTTGTATATTTATAAAATACAAGCTTTTTAAACAAAAATCATCAAGCAGCAAATGTCTTTACCATAACAACAAAAAATGAAAGTTAAATTCTTAGTCAAAAGGCATAGAAAGAGAATAACAAAATAACAGATTTTTCACAGTTATAATGTTGTGGTTGAGCAACTGCAGATGTCCTTATTGAATGAAAACAAGAGCACTTAGCCATCCATCACAAAAATATTTGATATGCTTCATTAATTGACATAGTTTACAATTATTGTAAATGGCAACTACTGGTTGAAACTGCTGTTGACAAAAACAAAAGAGTGAAAATCTTTGTACAAATTTTTTTTATTTACACAGAACTGAACACACACACACACACACACACACACACACACATATTATATATATATTATAGATTCATTCAAATATGAATAAAAAAAAACTATTATTTATTTTATAGTTGTAAAAGTTTGGGGAGAAAATACATAAAGAGATATGTGTAAATATTTAAAACAATTTATACTGATTCTCAATTAGTTCCTCTATATGACTTTTTATTATTCATTTGCTTACCTTTCCTAGCCTTAAATGACCTAATGTGTAAAATGTTTTATGCTGCCTAACACATTCATTGGGATGCGACAGCCTCACAAATTCTTTAAAATTCACTTTTATCTCATTAAAAAAAAAAGACAAACGAGATGAACAAAGTCTTACTGTTGACTGGAAATGTCTTTGTTTAGTCAAATAAAGGTAAGAAGTGTCCAAAAGTTAACAGCAGTTGGAGAGTTGCAGAGGAATTAAGCATTGTTGACACTGGTGGGGACGTTGTAACACTGCTTCTCAATTTGATCTTATTTAGCACAAACCCACAACAGGTGCATCAGACCTTAGGAAATAACTGTATAGAGCAGCAATCACAAAATAGCTTCAGGCATATCTCCTATTAGAAAAAAAGAAAGACTTTATTTGCTTCACTTGCAAAAATGACTGGAGGAATCTATGTTAATTTTACCCATCATCATTTCGGACATCTAAAGCCAACCTGGACAATGTGATGACAGACATTTTCATCAGACATAGTCTGTCTAGTCTAAATTGACAATGTAGATCCCTGTCAAAAGCCCCCTGCCAGCACATGACCAACATTACAGCATTCATACTCCCAACTCCTGGATCCGCATATAAAAATTAACCGTCAACCATCAAAATGGGGGCTCAACGTGCACAAAGACCATTCTCCCCATAAGTGCATGCAAATATTGTTGTGTCCAAGATACCTCTTACAGGTACTGTCTTTTCTTTGTAACACACCAACACATTTTATGTTGGAGTGCACAGTTAACTGCTGTCTTTCTCTCCTCTGTGCCTCTCATATCACAAGCCCTTGAGTTTGTCACTCACGCAACAGCTGCTGGCTGATATTTTACCATTCCAGTGCCCATTTTTTCCCTCTCCCTCCAAGCAAAGAACCCACACAGAGAAACAAAAGCCTTGTTGGAGAATGCAAGGACATTTCGGGGGCAGGTTATGTCCCTCAAGAATTCGTCAGCACAAAAAATGCCATCCCGACTTTGCATGGCTGACTCTTCCGTTACTGGGAAAACATCCTGAGAAGTTCCACCTGGGAGCAAAGCATACTTCAGCTTTGTCAACAATGTAGCAGTCGAGATCAAACATGCTTTGAGCAGAAACACTGCTTCTTCTCTCCTCTATCTTGAAACCAACTTGAAACTTTATTAACGTTTTGCACATAATCTTGTTGCTTTTTCTATCAGCTGAAAACCACCTGCAGCAAACTAGTGCTTGAGACTTACTGCACTAATCCAAATGCAAGCTTTGCAGTTCTGTTTTAATTGTGTAGGTTCCTGTCATGTTCTCCTGCAATCCCACACTCACACCTGCACTGTACGCACAAGGTATGGCATCTTGAGGTGGATTTGCACCTTGGTTGCCCTAGTCACCTAATTGTGTTCTTGGATAAGTACCTGTGAGTCCCTATAGCAAAATCAGGTGGGGTTAAACCATAGATGTGAGAGAGATCATCTGCAAATTCTCACGTTCAGCATACTTCAGGTGTCACCTCATTTAGGTTTTTCAGTAATAGTGCTAATCTAGCCTAAAAACACTTCTGAAGTTATACTTACTGAATGAGAGGGATATAATAAGTTAACAATAAATAAATACTTTATAAAGTTAGCATACCTTACAAATGTTAAACATTCATTCTTCCAAAAATTACAGTTCTGTCATCATTCTGATGTCCTTCCAAACCTGACTGACTTTCTATCTTCTGTGTAACACAGAAAATATTCTGTTAACTCTTTTCCATTCAATGGCATTGAATTGGGGACTGAACATTTTAAGTTCAAAAATGACAAAAAGCATCATAAAAGTGGTCGATGCCACTCATGCGGTATATACCAAGTGTTCTGGAGTTTTATGATAGCTTTGTGTAAGAAGCAGAACAAAATATATGCTATTATTCACTTTATTCAAATTTTTTAATTTTAAGGGCATTAATAAGAGAGGTAGCAATGTCAAATTGATTGTTACATAAAGATCAATGTCAAAAGCTTTTGTATGACTTCAGAAGACTTGTGATATAATGCACAAAGTATATGGACTAAAAGTGAAGTGTTTTTTGGAGGAGGAAAATGGATACAGATTTAGAATGACACAAGGGGGGAGTAAATGAGTTTTCTTTTTTGGGTGAAATACTGCTTTAATACCACTAAAGGATCTTAAAGGTTCGGTCCCCAATTCAGGCCTCTAGCCCTCCAGCAAGGGGCATTACAAATCAAATAGCCCTCCATCACGATTACCCTACCACACATGAATTTACAGTATAGCCCCACACTTGAGTCAGGCTGCAATAATCTGATCCTTTTGGGAAATTCTAGTGTCGGGTGTAATTTACGATCCGTATCTTTCAAGTTCCTCCTGCCCTGCTGCTGGCGTCAAACCCCGGGAGACACCGTGTGTGTGTTTGCAACATGTGTCGCTTGCTATCTCGCTCGTTGAGGCACACAAAGGTAAAGGGAAGCTTAACATCCTGGGAAAATCTCAAACAGAGTGAAATTACCTTGATCCAAAGATTCCTGCCGCATACCAGCTCGATGAACCCATAACACACCGCAGTAGAACAGCTGAGAGAGATAAAGGGCAGTACAGAGTTCGACATAGTAAAATAAAAGAAAGAAATACTTAAATAAATACAAAGATGACTGTAAACAGGTTTTCAAGTGTTGTAAAATCATATTCTAGACCAGATACCCCAATACAGAAGCCATGAAGAGAATTGATCAACATGGGACATCAATAGTGATCCAGCTGCACCTCCCCGCAGGACAGACCCATGATTCTGTTTGGGTTTATTTAAGAAGGGTGGAGGTTGTTTTGGCTGTGATGCTATTGTGTGAACTTAATACTGGGGTGAAATTTTCAGGGATTTGTGGAATTGCAGCTTTTAAATGTCAGACACAATAATGTTGCATTCTTTTAGTTGGGTGAGTCTGAATCTCCTGCGTTTCAATTCTGCACTCTGTAAACTTAGGCTTTATGATACTGGTTGTTCACACCTTGTTAACCTACAATTAACCCAAGTTCTCGTCACACTTCCGAGGTAAGCAGAAGGCTTTATGTACAGGTTCTTTGCCTCCACTCCCTAAAACCAAAGATAAATCTGGACCAATGCTATCAATCTTAGAAATTAATCTGTATGTAAAAAAGGGAGGAAAAAACAGAAATAATTAGAGAACATGTTTAGAGTAACCTCAACTTATGAAAGGAGAAAATATGTCAGATGACTGAAAAATCAGTGTCTTAGATCTTATTCTGATCATCGTAAGAACGTAAAAATGTAAAATCAGTTTTCTGCACTGTCCTGCACATGTACCCATAAGTTATGAACACTTTTTTTTTAATTTACCCATAAAAATTAAAATCTTATAATATTTGTACAGAATATATTAGGCTTTCAAGATTTTCTTTTTTTTTAATACATTTTATTTAAAATGCACTTAATAACAGATGATTGTGCACTGGCTAAGTGGTAAAAGAAACCCTAAAAATAATAATAATAATAAAAGCATTTATGACAATTCCTGACATTCTTTGAGTAACAGTGCTAACAAGGAAGTGTACAGCAAAGAAACGTTATTGAGAGCAAAAATTATTTTAAATTGATTACTGGTTAAATAAAGACTTGAGTAAACATCAAAGGTCTGAGTCACTACATTTGCTGCGGCCTATTCACTTATCTGAATAATAAATTGATAAAATTAAATCTATTTAATCAGACCATGGCAGTCAAACATTAATGAGGCAACAGCCTGCATAGAAACATTTAAAAGTGACAGCATTAGGGATGCAGCGATTAACCACACTTTAAAACGTCACATAATTGTGAAGGCTCCGCTACACAGAGTGTTCTGTTGCACGTAACGGGACTGTTGCAACTTGTGCAAAATGAAAACAAATTTACACCAGCGGTGCACAAGCTTAGAATGCCGTGCTTATAAGAGACATGGAGGCTACTACACACACTAGATTAACTATGACAGAGGGATCAAACAGCGAAGCTTTATTTCCACCAAAGAAATGCCTGAAGTCGATAATGTGGGAGCATTTTGGGTACACCAAGAATGAGGGTGTTATTTAAATATTGCCGGAAAAAAATTGCTACTAAAACAGCTAATACATAGATACATGGCTAGCTGTGCATTAAACGATTTTAATTAATGATTTACAACATTTAGCTACTGGAATTAATTATTCGATCGATCTGTCGAGAGAGCAGGGCCGTGCAGAGACCTTTGGAGGGGCAGGTGCTAAAAGTATAAAAGGGACACATGGAACATCAGGAGCATTGAACACTCTCATGCAGTGTATGTTTCATTCATTCACTCTTGTGCAGAAAGTTCAAAACAGACTCATAGAAGTAATAATTTATGTCGTGCAGGAAATCCCTAATATGGACAAAAGCATCCTGCGGTTAAGCCTAGATGGCATACAACAAAAACTACTGGGCATGCGCACATCAATATAGCGTAATTATTCTCACACTGTACAACAATAATGACTATTTTTGCATTATTGTAAGGGGTAGGTTTAGGGTTGGGGTAGGTGTAGACGTTAATAAAACACAATCTAATAGGTAGAAAATTCTATTTATTGTTAGCTTCCGGATTTTGCTGTATCCCTTCTAGCCACAACTGCATCCGGCTATCGCTGTAGCTGAGCTGAATAAAAAGCAGAATCGTTTTTACTGATGAAACATGAAGACAATAAACAGACGATTGCAAAAATATATGGTTTATGTGTGTTTTTCAAGTTATCTCCAGGTAATAAATAAATAAACTATATGAATAATGCAGTACTGATTGACATATCATTTACTATGGAAACTATAAAATATATTTCCTGCCTTATTCTGTGATAAAAATGGGGAAAAGTTGTTCGTAGTAGCCTTTATAAACCAATCATAAAATTGTCATTAGGAAAATATTGGACCAAAATATTATAGCCCCTTGCTGCAGCTAACCTTACTTCCACAGGCTACACACAGCAATATAAACAACAGCTGTGCATGTTCTTTCCATGTTGTTCTTGTAAAATAATAATAATTTAATAAGTAAACAAGCACACTGCTCAGCTGAGAACTCCACTTACCGGCAGCC